>NC_044067.1:17044505-17117005 GCF_902167405.1 Gadus morhua | reverse complement strand
GACTTTTATCGGGAAGGTCTCACATTCTTGCGACGTCCTCCCATTCTCCCTCCTCCTCCTTTATCTCCGCTTCTTATTCGTCCCCATCTTTCCATTTTCCTTACCTCCTCCTCCTCCTCCTCTTCCTCCTCAGCCTTCTCCACTTCTCCCTCCTCCCCTCCTCCCTCCTCCCTCCTCCTGATCAACCAACTCAATTCTCCTCCTCCTCCACCCTCCTTATCCTCCTCCTCTTCCTCCTCCTCCCATCCTTCCTCCTCCTCCCTCCTCCTCCTCTTCCTCCTCAGCCTTCTCCACTTTGCCCTCCTACCCTTCTCCCTCCTCCTTCCTCCTCATCAACCAACTCTATCCTCCTCTCCCTTCACCCTCCTCCTCCTCCTCCCTCTATAAATAAGGTCCCAGTGATGGTTTTTACAGCCCCGCTCAGCGATAACCACATGAACCCCTGATCGTTTACAAAATGGCCGCCTGAGTTACGGGCCAAATAAGCGTTTACAACGCGCATGTCATCGTCTCTGCACGCCGCCCAGACCCTGCGGCAGCCCGGCCGAGCCGAGTGTTATTCAGATCCGCTGGAGCCGTTCTCACGAGGAGCTCCTGGACCCCGTCCGCCTGGTCCCGGCCCAAGAGGTCCCCTGCTGGGCCGGACCTGCTGAACACATCAACCGCCCAACCCCGACCCCCCACCCCCACACTCCGTTCTCCACATCAGGCTCAGAGTGTTGGTGTGTGTGTGTGTGTGTGTGTGTGTGTGTGTGTGTGTGTGTGTGTGTGTGTGTGTGTGTGTGTGTGTGTGTGTGTGTGTGTGTGTGTGTGTGTTGGAGAGGGTTGGAGTGTGTGTCGGTTTTTAATCCTTGAAGTGTGTTTGGTCTGTGTGAGTGCCTGTGTGTGTGTTCAAAATGACAAGAGCACTTCGTGGGTCTGTGTGAACCTCAACGGTGTACTACCGTGCATGTGCTAGGGTGTTTGTCGCTGTCCGACGCCGCAGCGCAGACAGGAAGTGACATGTCCACTCGACTTCCACTCAGCAGCCGTGGTGCTATATCCTTCTTCCCCACGGTGACACAAAGTGGTAATAAGCCTCTCGTCTTTCCCCTCGGTTGCAGATGAGAGCCATAACCTATAAAACACATCGCTATCATGTCTCAGTGCCGGCTCCACCTATCGTACGCCGGAGGACAGTGTGTATCCTAGCATTTGACAGCGCTTGAATTAGTGTCGCAAGGAGGGAGGATAGTGGAGGATCACTGGAAGGTTCAGGGTTCGATCCCCCGATGTCTTAACCTGTATAGGCGTCCTTGAGCAAGACACTGGGCCTAATGCCTACCAGCTCCTTGATGACGTTTTTCCGAAATTCGCTGCAGGTCGCTACAGTTCTCATAATCTGAATTGCTAAATAGTTAATTCAATTTTTATTAGGTTCAATGTTAACACCAGAGTGTTGTTGATAAGAGGCCGAGTCGGCAGACACAAACAGTTGACGGTTAGCTGAGGGCGCTCAGGATAGCTAGCTGAGAATAGCTAGAATGGTTAACCCAGAAAAAATAGAAGTGCCATAATAGTTCTAACATCGTCAAGCTCCTCCCATATATCTTCAGAGCACTTGACCTTGACCCGACGCGGTCGTGGTCAGCCTCTCGTCTCATGTTGAGGCTTTACAGTGTTGACCTCTGCAGACGGAAGGGTCAGGCCACCCAGGTGACTTTGAACAACGTAACGTCGTAACGTTTACAAGACAGAAGGCAGGTGCCGCTAATGAGACACACACATACACACACACACACACACACACACACACACACACACACACACACACACACAAACATATTAAAAAAATATATATATACATTTATATACACACAGACATATTTACACACACATATCGCACATATCACACAAACGGGCGCCTCGCTGCATTCTCTGGAACTTTCCGGGCCATGTGGCGATGAAGTTAGTAGCCATGGCGACCCAGTGATTGTGGCGGGGCTGTTTTCAGAGCCAGCGGGGGGTTGCAGGTTCCCTGACATGGAGAATCTTAAGCAAGGCCTTCCCCGCGTGGCAGCTGATTCATGACCACGGACGCTAAATAAGGCGGGAAAACAAACTCTTCCTGGTGAGTTATTCGCTGGACACGACCAGGGGCTCGGAAGGCCCTTTACGACCCATCCTGTTCACAACCATCCTACTACTTGCTTGCCCCCATCCTACGTGGATGCTCCTCCTCAGTGCACGTTCTCTCCAACGTGCACGCTCATAAGCGCTCCTTTCACATTGCATGAGTCGAGGTCTGTTTTATTCATTCTGCACTGTGTGTGTGTGTGTGTGTGTGTGTGTGTGTGTGTGTGTGTGTGTGTGTGTGTGTGTGTGTGTGTGTGTGTGTGTGTGTGTGTGTGTGTGTGTAGATTTATTTACATTTATATTGTATCATTACTTTGGATGTTAGCCCCAAATCAGTCTTGATTCTTTTCATTACACATCCTTATATTTGGTATATCATGTTTTGCATCATGGTACTTGCAATCAAGGATATTTGCATATACTTGCTTTATATATATATGGGTTTACTATATATATATATATATATATATATATATATATATAACCCCTTCTCCAACCCTAACCCTAAAAGGGTACAATGATAAAATGTGTTAAAGCATTGATATGATTAACACTTAACTAACGGTTAATTAACAAATGGTTTAGTATAATTTAGATTGCTATGTTTAGGAAGGCTGGCTATGTAGCCAAGCGGTCAACCCAGGCCAAGGCAGTGACTTATCACTGTACACTCACATTACGGCGACGGTGCAGCTGGATGAAGCGACGGCATTTCAGACTGTAGGGAGGTGCAAGCTACACAGTGCTAGCTGGACAAAACAGCAAGGCTGCGCGGACTCAGTCCACACCCCTAACATTCTCATTCTGTCCAAGACTCCAATAGTTAACGCGCTGACTTTGTGATATATATTAATATACTTTACATTGCCCTTGATGTGATATTCGGTAGGTTTATAGAAGATACATCGCTCTGTGTTATGTTATTGTTCATTTATATTTCAAGCTCCTGAGCCCATCCGTTTTTATTTTGAAAAAAATGCTAATCTTTAGAGATTAACACAAATCATTTCAAGGTTCTTTGTTTAGATTTGTTTATAGTTTGTGACATGTGCTTTATTAAACACAGTCTACTTCAGGGGACTTTATTTGATACTGTATAGTGATGTCCTCTTGATGTTATTGCATCCTGTTGCCAAACCTTGGCTTTGGGGAAATCGATGCCCCTGCAGGTGACCATCTATGTGACAGAGACGAAGCAGTCCATATTTCATTGCAGGCTAAACCATCATCATCATCACTATCCCCCCCCCCCCTCCCCCCCAGCAGGTCTGTCATCGCTCCTCCCTGTGTGAAAACAAAGACCGCCACTTCGCCCTCCTAATTGTTTTCAAACGGTGTGACCTCTGACCCGGAAGGCCGTGTGTGCGGGTGTGTAAACACGGAGGCCGCGTGAAAACAAACGTGGGGATGAGAATGGAAGCCATTTAGAGCTGGTGAAAGCTGTGGGGCCGCAGGGCCCCGGGGGGTCCCGTGTAGGGTAGTGTAGTCAGAACAGAGGGCCGCCATTCATCTCCGCTCACAGCTGGCTGGTTTGTTTGTGTTAACAAAAATGTGTACAATGGTAAATACATGAATAGTGCTAAATGTTAATATTATTGCATGCATCG
Source organism: Gadus morhua (assembly GCF_902167405.1). NCBI lineage: Eukaryota > Metazoa > Chordata > Actinopteri > Gadiformes > Gadidae > Gadus > Gadus morhua. The sequence continues at coordinate 17,113,283 of NC_044067.1, read as the reverse complement.
TTCACTTTTCTAGTTCTGCCTATCTATTAAAGTGTAATTTAAGTTTCACTTTTAGTTTTGGTCGATTACAATACAAACACACCCACGCACGCATACATACACGCACACACACACACACACACACACACACACACACACACACACACACACACACACACACACACACACATATATCAGGTTCTATGTTGTGTATCACTGTGCTGTGTTGTGTAGCATTGCTTAATCTTATATGGAGTACTGTATTATAATCAGGGTCCAATTGTACTCTTTTACCTGTTTGCAATTGTATTAATATGAAAGCCAGATGGTCAATCTATAGCAATGGCTTTTAGTTTGCAGGTATTCGTTTTGGACCGTGATTGTAGTGTAGCTTTGCATATGTTTACCATAGTTTAGCCAAGCCTAGCTAGGTATATAGTGTATTGTAACCTAGCCTAGCAGAGCCAAGCATAGAATGAATCCACCGAGGCCAGGGGTAATGAGGACGTTAGCAGAGCCTCAGCATATCTAATGCTGACTCAGCAGCTCTTTACCCCACCGCTAACCGCTACGCTACGCTACTCTGTATGCGTGTGTGTGTGTGTGTGTCTGTGTGTGTGTGTGTGTGGGTGGGTGGGTGGGTGTGTGGTCGTAGGTGTATATGTATGTGTGTTTGTGTGTGTGTGTGTGTGTGTGTGTGTGTGTGTGTGTGTGTGTGTGTGTGTGTGTGTGTGTGTGGGTGTAAGTGTGTGAATTAAAATGGCGAGAGAGTGATGAGTGTCAGGGGCCAGGTGGTGTGTGTTCCGCCACATGACCATGACTGAATCAAACCCTCGGCCCGCCCCGTCAGCTGGCCCCTGCCGGGCGACGCTCTCTCTCAACCAATCACCTTGTGTTGTGTACCAAAAAGGGGCGGGGCCTAATGTCCCCTTGAGATCAAATCAAACTGAAGACATCGATAGAACAATTGCTTGTTTGTGTAGTGTTTCTATGTGCGTGTGTGCGTGTGTGTATGTGTGTGTGTGTGTGCGTGTGTGTGTGCGCGTGTGTGTGCGCGTGTGTGTGTGTGTGTGTGTGTGTGTGTGTGTGTGTGTGTGTGTGCGGGTGTTTGTGTGTGTTTATAAGTTATGTTATAAGTTGTATGCATGGGTACCAATTAATTATTCATGACCATAAATTATCTTTATTTTACACAGTAGTCACTTTTGATACTTTATACATACAGTATATATTATTTCTATATTTATGGGAATAAATATATATTTATGTATATTACATTTACATGATATTATTTCAGTTAAATAAAGAACTGTCAATGATTGCTCAACGGACAGAGGCGGATGGATGTAAAGGCAGACCAGTGTACAGGTGGTCCTGGCTCTCTGCTGGTTCAGGTCTTTAAACTGAGACCGTCCCAGCTGCCCTGGCTCGTCTGTCACCAGGCACATTACCATCCACGCCGTATAGTCCTGTGTGTGGGTGTGGGTGTGTGTGTGTGTGTGCATATGTGTGTGTGTGTGTGTGTGTGTGTGTGTGTGTGTGTGTGTGTGTGTGTGTGTGTGTGTGTGTGTGTGTGTGTGTGTGACCTTGAAACTAATGCTGAACATCCTATACGCAACCACTCCCAACACACGCACAAACACACACACACACACGCACACAGACACACACACACACCCATACATACACACACACAAACACACACGCACACACACACACACACACACACACACACACACACACACACACACACACACACACACACACACACACACACACACACACACACACACACACTCACACATCCAAACACACGCACATTGAAAGTATGCTAAGCCCTGGCGAGGCAATTGGTGTTTAATTTGATAGCTCAGCTGATGTATTTGGACTGAATGTAAATGATTCATCTGATACAAATAGCCTATTTAATGTCTGCTTTTTACATGAGAAAGAGCTTGATTTTAATTGAGTTTCACTAGCTAAGTTTTATTTAAACTTTACATCAAACATAAATCTAAAGATTTAACATTTTTGGAAGTAGTTCTTTATTGTTCAACAACAAAAGTGACTTCTATTAAGGAATAGTTTTTTTTTGTTTTGATCTTAATTCTTTCAATTCAGTTGATTCCCTTTATATCATTCTGAGGAAATATAATTCCAGACTTAAATGTTCAAAACCTAGGGATCATATATTTCCCATGGGGGTGGCAGTAATGAAATGTTCTTTCTACCACTGTGACATTGAAGAAATTTAGCTGTGCTTGTGTGTTCTCTGGGGATAGTTTGTTTGGGCTAGCGCGCTAGTGTGCTAACATGGATTGAGTGATGCAGACTAAGTGGCCAGACAACGTGCTAATGCTACAATAGCATGCTAACGAGTGAGCAGCGGCGCTAATTTCCCTGTTTGACAAAGGCCCTCTGTAGCAGTTAGCTGTTGTTAGCGGCCCGCTGCTCTTGTGAGGTGGAGCAGGTGTGGCGGTCTGTGTTTTAATGTGTTTGTATCAGTGTGAATGCGTTCTGACCAAGCGCGTGTGTGACAGAGTGTGTGTGTGTGGGTGTGTGTGTGTGTGTGTGTGTGGTGGTGTGTATGTGTGTGTGTGTGTGCGTGTAGGTGTGTGTGTGTGTGTGTGTGTGTGTGTGTGTGTGTGTGTGTGTGCGTGTGTGTGTGTGTGTGGTGGTGTGTATGTGTGTGTGTGTGTGTGTGCGTGTAGGTGTGTGTGTGTGTGTGTGTGTGTGTGTGTGTGTGTGTGTGTGTGTGTGTGTGTGTGTGAAAAAGTGTGTGTGTATTTATCCAACCAAGAATGTATGTGTGTGTGTGTGTGTGTGTGTTTGTATGTGTGTGTGTGTGTGGGGGTGTGTGTCTGTGTGTATCTTACACATGCCTAGCTGCGGGTGCTCAGGGGGTTAGCGGGCGCCTGCTGGGGGGCGTTTGATGCGCGGCACGGAGCGGACAGCTTCAGTGACAGGTTGAGTGACAGGTCGTTCTCAGGAAACTCCCCGGAGCCCCGCCCCTCCGGATGAGCTGTCAGCCTTGCTGTCAGGCAGGAAGTCCAGATCAGGAAAACAAGCTTTAAAAAGCATGTTGGGAACAGGTGAATCCAACACTACATTACCAGGGTTAGGGGTTCTGTTCCCCGTGAAGAGCAAGGCATTAACACCGCCAAGGTTAGGGGGTCTATTCCCTGTGTTAATGCACCCCGCACCACAGGGATAATCGTACAAAAAATCCTTGTAACCATCAAAAATGCAGACTTTGCTGACCAGAATCGGAAGGAAGAAATCTGGCAAAACATCAGGCTTCTGATCCTTCAATGTAAACCGTATACCTAGAGATTAGTTGATCCTAACTTCTACTGAAGTGCTTGTGCCTGGTCCTGTCCCAGAACAGTCCTGTGCCGTAATAAGGAGGCACTGATTGGGGTACGGTACACATGCTGCCCCCCTGAGCCCCGGCGCTGTAAGGCCATGTGTGCAGAGACGATAACTGCTTCGCCGTGGGACTGTGTGGCTGCGTTCAGGCGAGTGTCGAGCTCCTCTTGAAGTCACCTCACACTAATGACCCCCACAGCTGCTCCCAGCACGCCTCCACGCAGAGATCTCAGCATTAGTGGGTTTCGCTGCCGAGCCATTTGCTGGCCGCTGCTCCCTCAGCGCGGGCCGGCCATCTGTTCCCGAGCGTTACTTCAATCAGAGGCTCAGGGAGATGGTCCGCCGGGGGCCTTGTTCAGACCAGCAGGGGGGGGAGGGGGGCACCCTGTGGTGTCGGGATGGAGCGGGCCGACGGGAAGAGACCCCATCGTTCTCCGGGGTGGGATAGGGGGAGGAGGATGATGAAAGCGCCACATGGGTCGAGTTCTGCTTCCTCTTGGTGCTCAGATGAGGAGGTCCAGCTGGCCCGGAGGCCAACGCTGGAACATCTCATTTGGCTCCGGGGAGAAGGTCAGGAGTCTACTAGCTGTGGAGGCAGGGGTGGGAAAGCCGTCCTCCTAGGGACTGGGCTGTCACCCACTTCATCCTAGAGATCCTGACAAATCGGGACAGAATATTTTGTGCCAAATGTTAATGGATGGATGATGGAGTGGGGAGTTGAGGTGTAGGTCATATTAAAAGATCTTGAGATTCATATTTAGAATATGACGAACGAAAAGAAGAGGATTCACTTTTGAGCAGATGCCAATGACCGTCAAGCTCAGCTAAGCTTATTGGCAGAGAATAGGACATTTAGTCTTTTGGCATTATGGCTTTGCACACCTTTAGTCAGATGATTTTTAAGATCAAATCTGATCATGTTCATAAAATATGATCATGTTATGATCATCCCCCAACTTAGTTCAAGATTGGAGACATTTCGTTTAGTGATTTGGTTGAACGGCTTGAGGAGATCGCCAAAGAATACATAGTGTGAATTTGGTTTCAAATGTAGCGTGACTGTTTGAACAGAGCAAAGTGCATGCTGGATTTCTTCTCCCTCGCTTCTTGTCTATTTTGGACGCGACAATTCAAAAACATTGAGGTATAAATTAGACATTTTTGAGATTGATGTGTCATAACTACAAGCTGTTTGTATCTGTGAGCTGGTCAGCACGTCAGATGGGGATCAACCCTGGAGGAGTGTGTGTGTGTGTGTGTGTGTGTGTGTGTGTGTGTGTGTGTGTGTGTGTGTGTGTGTGTGTGTGTGTGTGTGTGTGTGTGTATCTGTGTGTGTGTGTGTGTGTGTGTGTGTGTGTGTGTGTGTGTGTGTGTGTGTGTGTGTGAGTGTGTGTGTGTGTGTGTGTGTGTGCGAGTGTGCGAGTGTGTGTCATCCAAAACGTAAAACCCGACCATCTTCCTCCTTCAGCGGCAGCAGCATCTCTCCCCGGAGCGGCCATGCGGCCTGGAGCGGCCATGCGGTCCGGAGCGGCCATGCGGCCCGGAGCGGCCATGCGGTCCGGAGCGGCCATGCGGTCCGGAGCGGCCATGCGGTCCGGAGCGGCCATGCGGTCCGGAGCGGCCATGCGGTCCGGAGCGGCCATGCGGTCCGGAGCGGTCCTGCCAGTTGTGGACACAAATTGATTTGTACGTATCTTAAAACAAACTGTCTCATTTTCACACTGCTATCGTATGACCCAGTCTCTCCGTCCGCGGCTGCTGGGGGGATTTAGGATCAGGCCACAGCTGTCCTGTCCACCCCCCTCCAGTCCCCTACAGCCTGGGTCCCGATTCCACGCAGGAGAGGGGTGGTGGTGGTGGTGGTGGGGGGGGTGGTGGTGGTGGTGGTGGGGGGGGTGGTGGTGGTGGTGGGAGGGCGTGGGAGATGGAGGGGTGTGTGTAGGGCGGGGTGGGGGATGACCTTTCTACTCCCTGAGGACCAAAGGGAGAGCAGGCTGAAGCCACCGGACACCAGATCACCCCCGGTGGAATCTGGAGAATGGTGCGTTCCCCCCGGGTCGGCGCGTCGTCATGGTGAGCGAGGGACGGGCCCGCTGTCTGGAGTGTGTTTATTCGTTGGCACCCCGTCGTAAAAGGGTGCCCATCAACTGCATGTTAATCTTGTCCTGTAATCCGTCCGCTGTTTCTCTCCTCCTTTAATCTCCTCCGAGATTTATAGGGCTGTCGTCGATTCCTACCATGCTTCACTCTGCTGACCGACATTTGGTCTAACTACCTGCTCCACTCCCCCACCTGTTGTTTATCAACTCTCACGATCTGTCTCTCTCTCCCTCTCTCTCTCTCTCTCCCTCTCCCTCTCCCTCTCTCTCTCTCTCTCTCTCTCTCTCTCTCTCTCTCTCTCTCTCTCTCTCTCTCTCTCTCTCTCTCTCTCTCTCTCTCTCTCCCCCTCTCCCCCTCTCTCTCTCTCTCTCTCTCTCTCTCTCTCTCTCTCTCTCTCTCTCTCTCTCTCTCTCTCTCTCTCTCTCTCTCTATTTCTCTCTCACACAGAGATTAATGGGAAGCAAGATAGGAATAAAAGAGGAGAGGTTGAGCAGCTGATTAGCTGAAGAGAGCGTTTCAGTGTTGCCAGGTCCCCTCTGTCAATCATGATTTTTTTCTGTCAATTGAACAGCAGATATATGCACACATTCTTCCACTGACCTTTGACCTACCACCGATTTTGAGTGAGTGAGAATTGGTTAAAAGCTGTGGAGTTGTTTCGGTTATCATGTTCCACCACCATCTACTGGGATTCTTCTGATTTTAAACTTTTTCAACCTTTTTATTGAATTATAAAGCGCTTTTATGAACAAAGCCCAAAGTGAGTTAGTGTGTGAGTGTGTGTGTGTGTGTGTGTGTGTGTGTGTGTGTGTGTGTGTGTGTGTGTGTGTGTGTGTGTGTGTGTGTGTGTGTGTGTGTGTGTGTGTGTGTGTGTGTGTGTGTGTGTGTGTGTGTGAGGTATACCTTATAAAAGGTCTTCGAAGGTTCTGTGAGCAGGAGGTTGATTATTTCATCTGTCCAACCCTGTCTGAAAAAATTATGATGTTGGAATTATTCTCTCTACTTGAACCTTAAACTTGGAAAGTGTTGGCCAACTATATTTGAAGTCAGGTGCTTGGAGTGCTTGACTCGTCCCTATTTTGAACAGGACATTCTCCAGATCTCTCCATTCCTCTCCCGTCTGGTCTCCTGTCCCCTCTCTTCTCGACTGTCTTCTCTCCTCTCGTCTCTCCGCCCTCCTTTCCTGCCTCCTCTCTCCTCCTCTCTCCTCTCCTCTCCTCTCCTCTCCTCTCCTCTTCTCTGACCAGCAGGGTTATCAAGAGGTTTACTGGCCATGCTGCAACAAGCACACTGGGAACTCGCTTTCCTGACCGTGAGATTTAACTCACCCTTTGGGCCCTGTGACCCCTCCCCCCCCCACACACACACACACACACACACACACACACACACACACACACACACACACACACACACACACACACACACACACACACACACACACACACACACACACACATAGCAACGCAGATTCTAAACTCTTGCTGACATCCAGAAACACGTGTCTAGGTTGCTACCCAGCGTTTATTAAACAGCCTCTAAAATGGAAAAATGTTGTCTCGTAAAGAGAAGTCCTACTGGCCTCGGGCGTCCACGGACGTCCTCCAACGGAATGGAAAACGCCGACCGCTAAGACGCATCCAGGGGATGATTGATTTATATGCGGCAGTCATCCCCCCCCCCCCCCCCCCCCCCCTCCCCTTCCCCCAATTTCATCCGCCAGTTTATTTACACGCTGATGTGATCAATACTCTGCTGGCGCGTGGCTTGGAAATGTGGACGCCCAGACGGCGTGGCGAGCCACAGCGTCTCTGCGCGGAAAAATGAACGCGTCACTCAAAGAGAGTGGCAGCAAAGCACCCTGGCGACTCACCGTTTTGGTGTTTCAGCGGGAAAAGGATGAAAAACACGCCCGGCTCGTGACCTCTGAGCTTGTACGTGTCAAACCCGAACGCCCGGTGATGGAGAGGGGAGGCGGGTTCAAGGTGTCGTGTGTATTCTAATTAAAGAGTCTCAACTGTAACCTCGACGACAGCGCTGTCTGTTGGATTCTGATTGGCTGAAACGGTACCGGATGATGTCATCAGTGACCTAGCTGTAAGTGGGTTTTAGTAGACGATTAGGGTTATCCCCTGGGGGGGTTGGGTGGTAGTGTTTGATTAATAAGTCTTTAAAATGTAAATCTCTCAGAAAAGCAGCCTTGGTTAAGCACCCTCAGGGCCCTAACCTCTCCTGTCCTCTCCTATACTTATTTTTCTCATATCCTATTCTTCTCTTTCGTGTTTAACTAGTATTACTAGGAAATATGGACGCCCAGACGGCGTGGCGGGCCACAGCGTCTCTGAAAAACGAACGCGTCACTCAAAGAGAGTGGCAGCAAAGCACCCTGGCGACACACCGTTTTGGTGTTTCAGCGGGAAAGGATGAAAAACACGCCCGGCTCGTGACCTCTGAGCTTGTACGTGTCAAACCCGAACGCCCGGTGATGGAGAGGGGAGGCGGGCTCAAGGTGTCGTGTGTATTCTAATTAAAGAGTCTCAACTGTAACCTCGACGACAGCGCTGTCTGTTGGATTCTGATTGGCTGAAACGGTACCGGATGATGTCATCAGTGACCTAGCTGTAAGTGGGTTTTAGTAGACGATTAGGGTTATCCCCTGGGGGGGTTGGGTGGTAGTGTTTGATTAATTAGTCTTTAAAATGTAAATCTCTCAGAAAAGCAGCCTTGGTTAAGCACCCTCAGGGCCCTTACCTCTCCTGTCCTCTCCTATACTTATTTTTCTCATATCCTATTCTTCTCTTCCGCTCCCCTTCTCCTCTTTCCTCTCCTCCTCCCCTCCTCTTCTCAATCCTTTCTCCCTCCGTTCCCCTCCACTACTCCCCTCTTTCAAATTTAAATAAACAAAAAAAGTCTTCAGCTTGTCACTTACCTAACCAGCGACCACTGACCATGCTAAGCTGAACTGACCGAGTCTGTCTATAGGAGAGATGCTCAAAAGCTACCAAGGTGGGGATGTCCTCCATATCAGCCTGCAGCCTTTAAGGGGAACCAGATATGGGTCTTCCCTCGGCAAGAATAACAAAGTGTTGAATCTGGGCCGTAAATCCCGCCCCGGTGCATCAAGCTGTCTGCAGATCTCTAAGGTGAGCAACCAGTTGGTTCTGGGAGGAAAAACAAGCTTGCTAGCTGCCATCGCTGACACTGCGCTAAATGTCGTAACTCAAGACCTGTTGCGAGTGTGAGTTACGAGCTGCTCTGCTTAGAACAGGACATCCTGTCTCTGTGTCCCTCTCACTCTCTCTTTCTCTCTCTCTCCTACTCTCAATTAGTCACCCACCCTCTATCACTCTCTATCTCTGTCGGTATGTCTGTCTCCTCTCAATCACTCTCTCTCTATCACTATGTGAAATTGAGGCCTCTACTGGCATGAGGATACAATTCAACAAAATACTAAGATAAATGTCTAACTCTCTCTCTCTCTCTCTCTCTCTCTCTCTCTCTCTCTCTCTCTCTCTCTTTCTCTCTCTGTCTGCCACTCCGTTCTTGCTCTCATGTATTTTCCTTCATTGCCTTTCTCTATCTCTTTTTCTCGAATACCTGCTCCCTCGCTGTCGCTTTCTTTCTCCCTCTCTCTCTTTTTCTCTCATTCTTGTCATTGGCGGTGCCTGCTGAACTAAATTCCAAACCTTCCAAATGTGCTACAAGTCAGGACAGCGGCGGTGTCACACACTCTTTATTTTAACAGTTTTGACACAAGGCGCCCGCGATACGCATGGTAAATCTCCCAGCGGGGGAAATTTATATTCTGCTCTGGCAGGGGCCGGACAGCCTATAGGGTTTGAGGCCCCCCACTGAGAGGTGGCACTCTGCCCGGGAGTCAAAATGCTTTTCTTTTCAATTTGATTTAATAAAAATAAAATCATCAGTCATTTGATCTCACATAACAAATGTATATAGAAGAGTATAAATGCAGCATTTGCAAGTGATCTATAACACATTTTAGATATAAACACACATATGTCCAGATTAGCATAAGAAAACAAAGCAGATGGATATGTAAACATACAGGGGTTAAAAGTGCTCCCCAGACACCCTGTAGCTTGTTGTATAGCCATGTCTTCAGGGTTGTTTCAGTGTTGGATTTTGGATAAAAACTGTTTTGAATTTCTTTGAAGATCATCCATCATTCATTTACACTCCCTCCCCCGAGCGATGAATGTTCCAATCATTTAAATACATTCGTAAAAGGCTTTCAAAGGGATTGTGGACAGAACGATCTGCAGATTGAAACATTGATCATCGGGATGGTCTAATGGCTAGGGTTAGGTAGGGGGCGCTGTGGACTTCAACTTGTTGGTACAGTTCCCTCCTTTTTTTCAGATTAATGGGAGATTGCTTGTCTTGGCACAGACTGCATACAAATTGTCATGTTAACATTTCTGTATAATAATCGCCCAACAGCAGACTGTACAGCTTTAAAGATTTACTTCAAAGTGCAACTTGCAGCTTGGCATCCAGAGTTAATCAACATGTTGGAAACGTATGTCGGAAACTAATATAACAAATGAAACTTGTTTGAAGGCAAACCCTAGAGCTGGAGTGTGTGGCAGGAGAGCAGATGATTGTCAATAAAGGAAGGTGGCAGATATAGAGCTGTCAGTGGCGGATATGGGGAGTCAGGGTAGGGAGGATGGGGGAGGTGAGGGAGGAGAGAAAGCAGAAGAAGGGAGGAGAGAGGGAGATGAAAAAAGAAAGTGATCATGGAGAGGAGGACACACACACTCCAGGGGCCTCCCTGCAGCTATGTCTGACTGCTTCGTATTAGTGTTTAATCAAGTTAGAGGATTCTCTCTCGCCCTCTGTTCCTCTCTTTCTCTCAGTCTCTCCCTCTCTTTTCTGTTTGCATTCCGATCAACTGGAATCACTAACTTGCATTATCCAATAACACACACACGCACACACACACACACACACACACACACACACACACACACACACACACACACACACACACACACACACACACACACACACACACACACACGCACACGCACATAAACACACGCACACACATGCACATAAACACACGCACACACACACCGACGTGCGCACACACAAACACGTGTTTAACTAGTATTCCTACAGAGTAACACCAGACAAACAGTTTAGTGCTAGCACACCTTACGACAAAATAAAAACGTGTGTATGAGTGCTTATGTGTGTGATTGCTTGAAACTCAGAACACTTGTTATAGTAAATATGAATTACTTGTATAAATACAGAGACTGGTACCCACATCACGCAGGTCTTCAAGAAGTAACAGAATACTGTGATGTAAATCTAATGATTGACAGCTCACTGTGTCGTGTGGGTGGTCCCACCCTGCTGCATCTAGCCCTGAGGGGTTCCGACATGTGATCCGCCTCTTTAAGACCACACCCCTTTCCAAGTAACTCCGCCTCTTAAGGAGATGCCTGGATTATTTTCAACACCAAATGATCCTGTTATGACACCATGTTCAGTTCAGAGGAGAGGAGGGAGAGGACACAAGGAAGGAGGGGAGGGGAGGAGAGAGTAAAGGATGAGAGAGAAAGCAAGACAAGATGAGGAGGGGACACAAGAAAGGAGGGGCGGAGAGACAGAAAGAGAGGAGGAGGTGAGAGGAGGAAAGACAGGATGAGGAGGGGAGAAAGATGCGGGAGTAGGAGGTGAAACAAAAGAGAGGGAAGGAGGGGAGAGGAGGAAATAAAGGAGGAGCAGAGAGGGGGAGGAGAGTCTAAAGAGGTGTTGTTGAGCTGTGGTTTGATATGAATATTCTGTCTCCTCCCTGACCCCACACTAGAGGGCCTCAGGCTGTTATAGGCTGATCAAAGCGGCTTCATGAAGTCACCATTATACAACCCCTTTGTATTCAAGGATCATGTGGGTGTGTTCACCATTCAACCCGTTCACCATCATATCCACCATCACAATGATGTATTCCCCAATGTATTCATCAATGTATCCACCATCATATTGATTTATTCACCATTTATTTGCCCATCGTATCTACCATCATATTCATGTATTCACCATGGTATTCCGAATTGAATCCACCGTCATGCTCATTTATTCCCCAATCATAACCAACCTCATATTAATGTATTCACCATCATGTTCGCCGTCATATCCACCATCGTAATAATGTTTTAACCATCATGATCACAATCATGTTCATCCTCATATTTGTGTATTCACCATTGTTTTCATCATGGTGTTCCCCTTCATAGCAGTGGCTTACTGTTTCCAACAGCCAACCTGCAATGGGTTTGGTCTGCACTCAGCTAGTATTTACGAGGTGTGTCATGTGATCTGGGTGCTCCCATAAAACAGGTAAACATGGCCAGCCACGTGTAAGCGTGTGTTTATGGATTTCCAGAGGAAATACATTAAACATGTAGCTAAAGCAGTCTTAGTTTTTGGTAGGAAAATGTGAGGGGAAACTTTTAAAGTGGTTACAATACGATTGTCCCGCCAGAACCCAGCCAGGCATTAAGCTCAGAGCCATGTCAGAAAGGCCTCTCTGTCTGGCTGGCATGCTGCTGCATGGACCCGGCCGGTCGTTTCTGACAGGAAATTACACGTCTGTCAGCCTGGCGTACCCCTCGTAAATCACAGTTCGACCAGCAGGGGGCGTATCGTAGACACACTACCCCCTTGGTCAGTCCCGATTCACCGATTGTGTTTACAGGAAATTATACCACTCCTGCTTTAAAAAAAAATCTCAAAAGCTAAAACTGTTTTCCCTGTCATAAATCTGCTTACTTAGAAAGGATTCCAGTGCGGTTCTGGAAATCCTATTTTCTCATGTGTAATGAACGGCCACAAATCGTCCCGCTGCGCTTAACGTTCGTCCTTCGATGCGACGGACAAACATCCAGCGTGCGACCTTGCTATTGTTTTCCGCCGAGCCTTCTGGCTCCCCCTGGCTCCTGGCTTTCAGCGGACAGAGTCTCTTGTTGCCGAGGCGCAGCAGATTTACGGCGCTGTATAATCGAGGTAACAACCCCAGATTTAACCTTCAATAAGACTCCAGTTTCACAGAGGGTTTCCCCGCGCATCGAGACGACGTTTCCACATCCCTCAGAAGAGTCGCAACTTATTAGAGTGTTTTTGGAACAAACTGGGGCATTGCAGGTTGACGTGGATTTGTATTTATTTTCTGCCTTTAATTGGACAAATGAATGGCATTCCTGGTGGTGGGCATAGTGGTGTTATTGTTCTTGCAGGGTAAACACTGGAGGGCCCTGTACGGGGCCTTAAACTTGTAGAATAAACAGGGCTCCCAGGGGCCTGGATTGAATGTCTGTTTATGGCTTGTAAGACCAAGTGCTGTGCTTTAAAATCACTAATTACATCAGCCCTGTACTGTTCTGGGGGGGGGGGGGGGGGGGGGTATATGGTACTTCGGTGTGTGAATGTATGTAAAGACTGTCTGGGTGCAAGTGTCTTTTTGTGCAGATGTACGTGCTTGCATGTGTGTGCATGTGGCTGCGTGTAGGAATGTGTGTTGTATGTAGGAGTCAGGAGCGAGAGTCAGGTGGCAGTAAAAATAAAGACTCAAAACCACCGGTTTCTTTTAAACAAACCTATCCAGAAATAGATCAATGGTTAGGAAACCTAAACTTTTATTCTTCATAAAATAGAAAATCCAAAAGTTAATGAAAATTTGTTAGTAAATTTTAGAAATATAAAAATCATTAAATTGAGATTGTGTTTGTAGGCCTGTGTTTGCCCATGTCTACGTCCACGCGTGCCTTTGTCTATGGGTGTGTGGACTTGTGTTTGTTTGTGTTTGCATGTATGAGTGTTTGTGTGCATACGTGTTAATGTGTGTCTGTGTGTGTGTGTGTGTGTGTGTGTGTGTGTGTGTGTGTGTGTGTGTGTGTGTGTGTGTGTGTGTGTGTGTGTGTGTGTGTTTGTGTTTGTTTGCGTACTTCCTGAGGTTAGTTAGCGAGCAGTTGCTCTTAGCCAGAGCTCATAACATCACCTCATCATTCAACAGACCCCCCTACGTACCCCCGTTCCTCTAGCACACACCCTCTCCCCACCCCTGCCTCTAGGGACCGGTTGCCCTGGTAACCAGCCCAAACACCTGGCCTGTGTTCCTCAGGTGAGAGCTGGACGGACTTGACTCACTGGTCAGACCTTTCAGCCAATCACTAGCCAGGATGCAGGGCGATCAGAACTCTTGTCTGCTCTTAAAGTTTAGACAGAATTAAAAAAATTTGATCAGCACTTTAACCACAACATTTTTTCAGCTTGTTGGGTTTCCACGGAAAAACAATCAATTCAACATTTTATTAACTACAAACATTTTTAGTACTGCACGACCAAGTTTCCAAAAAGCAGCTGGACAAGTGGCGAGTGGTTTAAGGAAGCAGAACCACCTTGTCAGTCATTCTCTTTAGCTTTCTTAGTGGCAGTAAAGTGCATCGAAGTTGGTGCATCAAGGTCACACCAGGTATGTTTATTAGGCCTATTATTCTGCTGGGCTACATTTGACTTGGCCCTGTGCGGACATAATTACTTATTTTCATGTGAATGTAATTGTAACGTAATGGCACGTCCCACGGCGAGCCCGGGTTGAGTTTGACGTATGGTGTGAGTATATTTAATTCAGCATCTGTTCCCTGTGTGTTTGCGTGTTGGCCTCCAGTGCGGTCCGCCACATGTGTGATGGTTAGTCAAGCTCTTTAATGGAGCAACTTGAACCTTTGGCGCATTCTCCCAGAGATGTGGGTCACACATATTTATATCCCAGATCAGATTTACCATCCAGAGACAAAGATCCAGTCCCGAGAACCGCCGAGCGCCGTGTTACGACTGCGCACTGTAACAATGTCAGTGCGGAGCTGATATGTAACTGTATCTGCCCCGGGTTCAGGATCCCACACTAACCTAAAGTCAGCCTCCCTCCTCAACACACAACTCTTCCGTTTATTAACCTTTCCAAGTGTCTCTGATGAATCAAAGTGTGGTTATTGGTTTCTTATTAAACCTGGATTAACCATCATCTTTTCTTCCTAACTGTTATTCATCCAGGGACAGAAAATTACTATATGTATTGCTATACGTTGAGCTGGAAAATCCAGTCTGGTTGAAGGTTGCCCTTCACAGAGTAACGTATAGAGTGCATTAACTGGTATTTCCTTTTCTGACGTTGTTTTACTAGCCTACCCCTAATCTATTGTTTTATGAATATATTAGCACAACTTATATTTTTGACTAGAAACTAAAGCCATAATAATTGTTGTTTAAATTGTTGCATCTTGTAATTGATCTCTTGGATATAATGATAATGGAATGTATCTCAGATTTAGAAAGTTGTTTTGCAAATTAACCTTTCACATAAAAGCATGTTGTTGATATTCATAAATATCATTGAGAAAGCGGCTCTACTCTGTTTATATGAGCTGTACACAGCAGCAGGTGAACATTTTAAACACAGACGATGATTAGAATACCTACTTTGACGATCTGTTGCAGAAAGGTTTTAATAGATGCAATATTGCCACCTAGCGGTGAGTTAAAAATCTATTCTGAAACTAAACTGTAAATTGCATTATACACGCAACATAAAATATTATCTTTTACAAAAAGAATAAGGAAGTAAAAAAACAATGCTAATATTGATTTATACAAGTATTAAAACAAATTGCTCTGGTCATGTTTTTAGAACATAAGAATTCAGCTTCAGTCGGTTTATTAAATTAAATACAAGATTATAGGCTGACTAAAACACCTGGTATTTGGTATTTATGTAGGCCTATATATAAAATAAAAGGGGGTCTATGAGAGCGAGCAATTACAGAAGAGGCCTCCATTTATGAAGAGAAATCCTCCAGTCGAGACATACCGTGAGGCCAGTGAGGCCCAGGGGGGACTTTGTGAAAGTAGAAGTGGATCTTTTTTTATTATTAATTTGAATGTAGCCTATTCATGGTTTCAGATATTTATTTAATTCACTTTTTTTATTCAAAATTGTATTCAGGCTTACCTTAGATATTATACAAATTAATTTGGATTAGTTTATTTGAATTTACCTTGATGAGTAACATTATTGTGTTACTTACCTATTGTTTAATGAGAAAATGCACCATTTTAAAAGGTATTAAATCCTAAACGTGGCTCTTGTTATTATCCCTCATGACTAAAGTAGTAGCTAAACAAATATAACCCTAGACGATTTACGTTTTTATACAGTCTGTAAATAATCTGAGCGCGGTACGGCTGGCTCGGCGTGGGAAAGATTCCCGAGGAATGTTTCATAGGTGTGATATATACAGCTCCGACACCGACCCTACGGCGGTCTTTACGGTCGGTCTTGTAGGGCTTCCTTGTCGGCCCCGAGATCATGCTAACTTTAACCCGGAGTGAAGATTTTTTTAAATGTTATGTTTAACGTTTCACTTTGGTCGCCACATAAGCACACTGGTGGAGAGTTAAGTGTCTGAATGCACATTGTTTAGATTATATTTTTCTATGCTTTCTTTTTTTTTCCTGTAGGCCTATAGGGCCTATGCACATATGCAAGCCTTTTTATTGTGATAATAAACATTGGTTTTACATGCATTTTTTGTACTGTCTGGAGAAGAGCAATTCAGCAACAAATAAGGCCTACAATTTCCTCTGGGATTGCTAAAGAAACCTTAATCTGAATGTTTCTAATGCTCAGAACATTAGGCCTAAGCTACAAAACCAGGCAAGACAGAAATCCACCTCCGCTGCAACTCTGTCCAGCTGTTCTCTGACACCACTAGATTTACTCTGCGGGTCCAGTGCCTGGCGACGGTAAATCCACTCTACCGTACATTTACACGCCGTAAAGTCCCGATACATCTGGGTGATTTAAGCGCCGGGTTGGCGGGTGACTGGGGGGTGTGTGGGAACCCAGGGACTAGGGGTTCTTGCCAGAGAGGGAGCAAGTGGGGGAGACCTGGTGGTCTGGTACTCAGAGGGTCTCGACCCTGCGCCCCCCACCTCCACCCCCCTGTGTGTGTGTGTGAGTAGAGTTATTTCTCTCCAAGCTCTTCCACATATTGTATTTTATGTGGAGCCCCTGCTTGTGGTGTTTTACAGCAGTTCGCTCGTTGGTGCACTCGCTTTTATTCGTGTTGAAAGCCATCAAGAGACATTGTCAAAGGTTTGAGACAGTTTATTTGCGGAAATAAAAAAACGTCATGGGTAAGTTACATCCTTTCTAACGACTCTCATCATCAGCGCTTACATAGAAAACTAAACGGTATAAATCCTCCTGGTGGTCTAGACAATGGTGAGGATGACTCTCTCCCTCCGCCTCCTCTTCTTCCTCTTCTCGTCCAGACGCCCGCTGGCGTCGGCAAAGAACATCACATCCTCCTTGCTCTCCAGCTCTCTCTGGAGGAACTGCAGCGCGGCGCTGTTGAAGCCCAGCACGTCCTGCAGGGCGGGGGAGAAAACACCTTTTAGACACGCATAACACACTCTTCTATTGTATCTTTCAGTCTAATACATCTTGTTCGCACTGAGGTAATGTAAATGTACATTTCCCAAGCCATTACAACCTTCTGGATACAACTCAAATACAGTGATCATGGTGATGTCACAGCCAATTCAAAATAATCCCATGATGCATTCTGATGTACAAGCCCTATACTTCCGAAATGGAGGTATGTGCAATGTGCACCATTATGTAGAAGTCCTATCCTAATTTTCACATCTGAATAATTCTAATGATTAAATAGTAAATAATGTTCTCAATAATAACTGGATCAAGTTTAGACTTGCCGGTAATGATTAAAAAATATTTATATATATCCCATAATAGGGTGTGTCTGCATGGTTACTTACTCGGATCTCCCGAATTTTGGAGATGGTATTGTCCTTCAGCTGGTCAATGACTGACAGCATCATCTGGTTACTGGTGATCTGGCCAAAGTGGATCCTGCAAACACACATCCCATAATAAAACACTATGGTGACACATAATGAACAAGGGAATCATTCTGCACAGCCCTTTTTGATGTACCGGTATATCATGATCTGTCTACACGTGATGATGGGTTGTATAATGACCCATCTGTCCAGCCTGCTATGTTCCTAAGCAGGTAGAACCCTGTATAATGACCCATCTGTCCAGCCTGCTATGTTCCTAAGCAGGTAGAACCCTGTATAATGACCCATCTGTCCAGCCTGCTATGTACCTGAGCAGGAAGAAGAGGCAGCGGCAGACCAGCTCCACCTCCAGATTCCCCTGGAGGTAGCTGTTGAAGAGGGTCAGCAGCTCAGGGACGTAGGGGAAGGGCAGCACCAGCAGAGACACCTCCAGCTCACTGTTACAGATAAGACACACAGTTAAACTATATAAGAGCTTCTCGTTTTAATATTCAATCAGAACTAACTGGATAGCATGCCACCAGGTGTGGTGTGATTAGCCGTTACAAGCCGTTTTGGAAAGCTGCCTCTTCTGACATCACAAGTGGGCGTGTCCAACTAAAAACTTTACTGGCTAATCACACTCAGAACTGGTGGTATAGTATGTCACCTTTAATTCAAACCCAAATGGCGGTAAACTATTTTATGATCAAGACAAGATCCCCAACCTGACCTTTTCTTACAATCCTATAAGATTAGCACCTATGTTGGCTAGGTTACATTATTTGGGGGTTTGCCCTCATGTTAGCAAGCCTAGGTGAAAAGCTTCTAGCATTGCTAAACTATTGGCTTAGCAGCCAATTGACCTGTAGCTGGAGAGCTACTGGCTGCGGGTAAAACAGCAGGCGTGCTCATTGGGTTACATTGTGGACAGGAGTTCTCACCTGGATCGGACCTTCTTGATGACGTCCAACACGTAGCGGGAAGGCTAACAGGACGAGAGGACAGACTGGGTTACCATGGCGATCAACAACATCTCACTACATTGTAATGTCATCAGATTTTAGTTGAGTTTCATCAGAGCGATGCAGACCGATTTCTGTTGTCATCTGTTCAGAGGTTCACGAGAAAAGTTTGTACCGTTTAAAGTCTAGTACAACAAAACAAAAGACAGATCCAGTTGTGACTTACCGAGACGTTCCCGAAGGCCACAAGGATGGGGTTAGGATTGGGCAGAGGCAACTGCAAAATACAATGTAGCATTAGATTATTTAAGGATTTCTGTAGACAGTGCCACTAGATGGAGACAGAGCAAAGCTAGGAAAACAAGTCACTGGTTACACATCAACTTGCAGAGGGGCACCCTCAGTTAATGTATGGAGAAAAAAAGTTAGAATTTCTGTTTAATAATGCAACACGCATGCTCGCATTCTCTACTGTAGCTCTTGAATATGCCTAACTACCAGTTATGTCACAGTACAAAACTAGTCAGGGTGCAATTCCATGTCTAAAAAAATATTGATTTGATTTGATATTCATGCATTAACAGGGGGTGGCAAGTCGCTCTTATTTTCTGGATGAATCCAAGCTAAAGTGCTTGCATGCTGTAGCTAACCCTGCAAGGCAAGTGAGTGTGTGAGTGAATGATGTACCTGTTTGCCAGCGTTCTCACAGGCGTACTTGTGCTCCTCCAACTTGCGGCTCTCCGATCTGTAGAGCTCCAGAGCCTCCATGATCCTCTCAGCCTGCACACACACACAGGCAGGTCATCACATGCACAACACACAACACACACACGCCAAGGAGGGGTTTTCTGTTATGACCTGGTCCTCTGGCTGGCGCCAACCAGCCAGAGCTCTTTGGGTGTTTAAACAAACCAACTCACAGCTTTCACCGTCTCCACTGTCTTCTTGGCGGCCGGAGCCACTTCCCCCTCCGTCTCCCCGGGAACCTGAGGTCAAACAGGGCACAACCAATCAGTGACAACTACACACAAACAAACGCAATATCACTTTCACAATACATGTGTTGAGATTGCATTATAAAGTTAGTCAACAATTCTGTCTCTATTTTTTCATTTTTAGATTTATTTATTCATGTGCACTCACCACAGGTTCTCTTTCTTTGGCAATGCTCTCTTCAAACTCTGCTTCGCGCTCCTAGGAAACAAAGGCCGGGAACAAAAGGTATCTACTATTTACATTGTTTGATGTTGTACAGATGAAATAGAAGTGAAACAAAAAGGTCTACACACAATTGAGATTAAAAATACCAAGTCGTACCTAGTAGTCAGATACATATATAATATATATATGCATATAATATTATATAAAATATTTATCATTATAATTAAGGCTATTAAGTTCTATAATTAAAGTAACTTTTTTTTAAAAATTACATGAAATATGACAATATAAACAATATGATTGGTAGAAATGAACTACGGAACTGAACGTTACAAAATAATTATTCATGGTTGTGTATTTCACAACCATTCAAACTCCTAAACTGCTAAAGGCTAGCCCACTCACAATCTCGCGCTCCTCGTCCAGAATGATGGGCTCGCGGGTTCGATCCCAGAGCCGGAGGGACTTGTCATGGGAGGAGGAAACCAGGTAGTCTCCACTAGGACTCACAGCCAGGGTCCAGACCTCCCGATGGTGGCCCTGAGGGGACACATTCAGGGCTCATTATTGTCTGTCAGGGTGACAGAAAGTGTCTACTCATTAACTACTACACAGTGTTTTCTGCTGATTGGTAGGTTCAAAAAATGTAATGTTCTAGAAATGTAAAAAGAGCAGTGTTTGTGAGACCAAGAGAGCGGGCTGAAGCGATAGAGGGCTGATGAGAGAGGGCTGATGAGAGAGGGATAGAAACACACCTCTAGCGTCTGGATGAGCACAAACTTGTCTGCGTCCCACTGTTTGATCTTCTTGTCCTTTCCCGCCGTGAAGAACAGGTGAGTCTTGGGAACAAACTGGAGGAACATGACGCTGGAAAGGGAGAGAAATGGATGCCAATTCATCTGATTAGTTTAATCATAGTTTTTATTGCTTTTATTAGTGCATTTGCATTTTTTTGGCCAACATTTTCATGGCAATACAAGACACCATGACCCAGCAGTTGAACTTGTAGTTTGTCTTCACAATCGGGACCCAAGGTGTGTAAACGTGACATCGTTATAATGTGCCTCAATGTGTCCCGGTTTATTCTGGGACCCTACCTGTCGTCGTGGGCAAACAGAGAGCGATGACAGTCTCCAAAGTCCAGCCCCCAGATCTTGACATTTCGGTCGGCCGAGCCTGTGATGATCAGTGTGCTGTCCTGGAGGTCAGGGGAGCACAAGAAGAAGAAATATGAATCAACTGTTTAAGGATACCTTTTGTATGACTTCCTTGTTTCGTTGAGTGAGAGATAGTGGAATAATTGTTGTTTGTTGAATCATTTGGTTTTTTCTGGCATACTTACGTGGGATATGTCCAGACAGAGAACGGGAAGCTTGTGTCCGTACAGCGACAGGAAGAACTAGAGGCAACACAAAAAAAAGACTTAAGTCGACTTTGATAAAAACCTCAGCACTGCCAACTCAACAGACCACAGGACCCATATTAATCTACATATTGAATCTGACTGGAGGGAAGGCCCTCGATATTCAAAATATAGATATATCGGCCGTTATTCAAGATATAAGGATTTATCTATTTGGTGGTATTTTGGAGGTGGAGCAGCTCTTTTGCTGCTCACCCTCCAGTAATGCTTTGGGCCACAGCAACATTGGATAACATAATGGGGACCAACTGTATGGGGAGGAGCTACCTTCACACAGAACAGGATGTAAAGCTGTTAGTGTTGACGTTGATGTGCTCGGTTCAAGTTTTTAAATGAGCTCATATTGGCAAACGTATAGGTCAATAAGATGTATGTGTGATCAGCCGAAAAAATTGGCCTATCGATATATCGGTTGGGCTATACCGGAAACAAAGTTGATGTTGCACTCTGGGATTTTTTCACATCGCGTGTATGAATCAGTACCGTCAGTGGGATTGTTCCACCTTGTGTGTGTGCGTCAGGAAAGAGTCAGGACTATATACCTTGAGCGTGTCCATGTAGAAGACCTTGACCGTAGAGTCCAGCAGAGCGACCGCCAGCAGCCTCTGGTTCGGGGAGATCTTCACACACAACACGTCTTCTCCTAGCTGCAGGGTCCGCGTATGTTTCACAGTTAGCCTCCTAAAACACACACACACACACATTTAGTTTGGGTTAGGAAACATAGAATATTTTAGAGCTTAACAATTGTAATGTTTAACAAGTCCATTAAAAAAATACAATGACATATTGCAAATATCAGAGAAAATACAAATACATAAACAACATACTAATACGACTAGTTAAGGATACAGCTATCATGACTACAATGCCCTGAACGGAGCTCTCACAAAGCCTATGATGGAGTTACGAGCATCATTACAATTCAGTGAAGGACTATTGGTTTCTGATAAGCTCAAAGCGATGACCTACTTCTGTTCACTCTCCTCTCCCTTGACCAGCTCAAAGTCCCAGAACCTGACCGTCTTGTCTGCACCGCCTGTAACAATACCCCTCTACACACAAACACACACTTAGCATAAACAGTATGTACATTTTATAAAAACACACATGCGTCTTTATATTTACACACATCTGTTAACAACTTTTATAACCAAATATACATACAATTATACACAGAGAGATGTAGACCGTAAGACAGACATACAGAGAAAGAGAGACAGAGAGCAAGAGAGAGAGAGAAACAAGGAGACAGGTGAACCTGGCCTGGGGACAAACAGATTTCCAGGTAGGTAGAGAGACAGACAGATTGACACGTATGTAGAGAGACAAACAGACGGGTAGTCGGAGAGGCATACCTGATCTGGAGACAGAGCAAGGGACCACAGAGCTCCCTCGTGGGCTGCAACGTTCTCCATTAGTCCTCCTGAGGCCAGATCAAAGAGCTGGAGCTTCCCACTCTGAGAGAAAGAGTGAGACAGACACACACACACACACACTTGAGTTTTAAATCCAATATATATTTGGGTGCAGACTCTACGGCAGTGGCCCACACCTTGTCCATCCTGCTACGTTGGTTAATTTATGGTAGACTAAAAGAGTTGACGACTCCACACATTATTCACATTGGTAAGACAAGTCATCTTCACACGGTTAAAGAACACCAGATGTCACTGAGTGTTGTCCAGGTTGGGCAGACTACACAGTCAACAACGTAAAAACATAAAAGCAAGCCGCATGGAACCAACGAGACCCAGCGTACCACCGGCACCAGTTTGGCTCTATTCTGTTATACTGCAAGCTTCAGTCCCTCAGAGGAAAATGCTGTGTGTGTACACACGTGTGCGTACCTTGGTTCCGAGTATGATCTGTCTGTCTCCAGGTACAAACAGGGAGCAGAGGGCGTAGTCACACTCCATGGTTCGCACCACCTGCAGGGTAGACCTGACAAAGAGGAGGGACTTCCTGTTAGCAATCCAATAAGCTCACATCACAATCACAGAAACGAAGATTGACCAATCAAATGCCGTGAGACAGCCGCAACAGAAATATCCTAGCAAAGATTATTTCTATGATTCATGGTCAAGATTTAAATAAATGTACACTTAATCTCAAGTTATAAACAGGTTGCGATAGCTACAGCCAGCATGCAAACCACACAGTACGGTATGGTTTATGTGCCAGCGGAAAAGCAACACAGTGAGATTAAATGTAATATTTCATGGCTAAGATAAAGATAGGTTTCATGGTTCAAATGCGGGTGAAATGTTTCATGGTTAAGATGGAGATTAAATGTTTCACGGATAAAATGGAGGTGAAATGTTCCATGGTTAAGATGGAGGTGAAATATTCCATGGTTAAGACGGAGGTTAATTGTTTCATGGTTAAGATGAAGGTTAAATGTTTCATGGTTAAGATGGAGGTGAAATATTCAATGGTTAATACGGAGGTTAATTGTTTCATGGTTAAGACGGAGGTTAAATGTTTCATGGTTAAGATGGAGGTGAAATGTTTCATGGTTAAGATGGAGGTTAAATGCCTCATGGTTAAGATGGATGTTAAATGTTTCATGGTTAATACGGAGGTAAATTGTTTCATGGTTAAGATGGAGGTTAAATGTTTCATGGTAAAGATGGAGGTAAATTGTTTCATGGTAAAGATGGAGGTAAATTGTTTCATGGTTAAGATGGAGGTTAAATGCTTCATGGTTAAGCTGGAGGTTAAATGCTTCATGGTTAAGATGGAGGTTAAATGCTTCATGGTTAAGCTGGAGGTTAAATGCTTCATGGTTAAGATGGAGGTTAAATGCTTCATGGTTAAGATGGAGGCTAAATGCTTCATGGTTAAGATGGAGGTTAAATGCTGCATGGTTAAGATGGAGGTTAAATGCTGCATGGTTAAGATGGAGGTTCAATGTTTAGTCCTCACCTGTTCCAGACCTTGACCGTGTCGCCTGAGGCTGACAGGACGGCCATGTTGTCGGAGCTGAACGCCAGCGTGCGAGCGTCTGTGCGATGACCCGCCAGTGTCAGCCGAGACGTCTTATTAGCCACAGGTGTGGGCGTGGCCCTGGGCGTGGCTTGGTGGTCTGAGAGCTTCAGGCTGTAGGTTTCCACCGTGTTGTTCTGGAGCAACAGCGCCACCTTCAGCTCTCCCCCGGTACACCACACAGAGTCAACCCATCTAAAATCAATAATAACAGCATCTATTATACATATACCAACAAAACAGACAGTCCACCCATCTACAATACTGATAAACAATGAATTACATTTTACATATTACAACTGCAGTAATAAAAAGAAGAAAAACATCTGTGCGTTTGGTTCAAGGTGCATTTGGTTTAGGGCATGTTGGGTTGTGTTGTACATGGTTTAGGGTGTGTTTTGTTGACTGTGCATTTAGTTTGGGTAGGGTTTGGTTCATGGTGCTTCTGGTTTCTTACATGGTGCGGGGGGCCTGGTTTGAAGCTCACCTGATTTTGGAAGAAGCCCTGATTTTGGTCAGTCTTGTGATCTCGTCTCCCAGAGTCTTCTGCACCACGGGCTCTGGAACCTCCTGGTCTGTGTCCTCCCTCAGCCTACAGCAGGGGGACGTCCCACCAGGCAGAAGGGGGCAGGGGAGTCTAGAGGTTAGGGGGTACGACTCCCAGCTACAAGGGTAGGTATGCTAGACCAAATAGCCCGTAACCCCTACGAGCTTGTTCATTACCTGACTCTCAAAAATATAACATGCAATAAAACAGAAAACGCACTTCAATTGAAGAGGTGGTAGTAGTACTAGTACGTATAAAAGACGGTGCATACTTTGCGGCCTTCTTCGTGGCTTTCTTCTGCTTCCGGCCCATGGCTTTTTCCACGTCCTTCGCTGACAGAACCTTGAAGAGCTCCAGGACTGCCTCATTACCCTGGCGACACAACACATACACTTGGAATTTAGCATTAGCAGCTCATTTACATCTGGGTTAGAAGATAGCAGAAGGGCTGATGATACGTTATTATGCTCAGGGTTTGTATGATAACGATAGGGTTACTCACATGGCAGGCGAGGATGCGGGCTTTGCTGTCCATTGTCATTGAGACAACCCTGTCCCTGGCCTCCCGGAGGATGGAACCAGCACTCTTACAGCTCAGTATCCTCTGATGGAGAGAAAGAGGCCGAGAAAGAGGCCGAGATGGAGAGAGAGAGAGGAAGTAGCAAGGGAGTGAGACGAATGAGAGGAGAGAGAAAGGGAGACAAAGGGAGAGACGTAAAGGGAGAGATAGGGGGCAAAGGAGCAAGTGAGAGAGGATGAGGGGAGATAGAGAAAGAGAAGTGTAAGGCGGCAAAGGAGTGACCGGGAGGGAGCAGGGGAGATAGAGTGAGAGTGAGGTTGAGAGAAAAAAAAGGAGGGGAGAGGGAGGTAGAGAAGAATACGTTAAATGGAGGAATGAGGTTTGTATTGGGATAATTTCCATAATGGGTTGTTAACTTGTCAGTGCTTGGGGGTCAATATTAACTAAAGCTCACATCTTCAGGGCTCTCGTCCATAGCTTCATCCTCGGCCTCGTCATCATCATCCAGCAGAGATTTAACCTTCTTCTCTTTCGGTTCCCCCTCATCTTTCTCCTGACACACAGAGACATGGCGTAAGACGGACGGTCAGGAAAACAGATAGATGGACGGAGACAGACATTGGGAATGTTGAATTGAAGTTATCGGCAATGTGTGCTAGTCATGTCTTAATGAGAGAGTGTTAAACTGAACAGACTTATGGCAGTAGAATACTGCACATGCCCAGTGGAGACTGGCTATGAGGTGTACATGGTGTGTTGCTTCTATAGTGATGCGTTGAGGTCTACCTGCGACAAGTAGTTTATGTCCCAGGCTCTGAGCTCGCTGTCCGCAGACCCCGTCAGCAGACGGGACTCCTGGTCCAGCAGAACCATGCCCCATACCTGGGACACAATCATACACACAGGCGCACACGCACACACATAAAACCAGTCAATTCAACCTAGAATTCACAACAATGACAATCTCTCTACAAGGTCCGCTTCAGCTTGTGCCTGGCTGACAGGAGGCCATCCTGCAGAGAGCCGGAGCAGGTCCTTTCTGTACTGACCTCACTGCGATGGCCGACCAGAGTCTTGAAGCAGTGCTGCGTGTCCAGATCCCACCACTTCACAAAGCTGTCCTTGGAGCTAAACACACACACACACACAAAAGTATGTATCATCAAATATCTATAATTTATCGATGTGCTTACATCCAATAGGCCGTGCATATATCCAATACACAATATGCACCAATGGGCGACAACCCATCGTTTTGGAAACAACCAAATGATTTGATTTGTGTACCACTGCCGGTACGCTCATGTTGTTAATGAAAGCAGTAACATTACCAGGTGAGACACGTGCTGGGTAACGTCAGTCTGATGTTAGGTTCTTTCCCGTTGAGTGAGCAAACCAATCAAACGACTACTCTGAGGACGCATTTTATTTTGTTTGCAAACAAGCTCCTTCTTAAAATAATGGTTTGGGAGAAATTCCAAAATAAGGGAGGACTTCTCAGTCCGCTTTATTGCCACTGGCATCCATAAGGGTTGGCACATCTATTCCTTCATTTCTAAGCCTTGTTTGAAAGGGTGCACGATGTGCCTGATAGGTACATTTTATTTTATTTACCGAGAACTATTTGTGGAAGAGGCTTAAAAAGTGATAAAGGAGGGTTTACCACTCTTTTTGGAGCAGCTCACTTCGGAGCCAGAGGGGTAAGTTACCAAATGAAATCGGAATGAATTACACTCATAAAAGGTATTTTAATGAAATTGTATATACACTATTATATTATTAGGTGAGTGCTGCATCCAGCGCATAACTATTGTTCTTCATAAGTTTTCTTCTTTCTTTCTTTCCTCTTTATTATTCTCTACAAACTTTGGGACCTATCTTCTTCCTCAATTTTTCCCCTAGAGACACCATTCATATTCTAAAATGTTCAGAATAGCTTGAAATTGCGCGCTCCTTTTCAGATTTTAATATTTTATACTTTTTAAGATATTCTACTTTTAAAATACTATCTTTTTATAACATAGGAGTCAATGGGAGGACGGCAGAGCCTGGTACTTCAACTGTTTAAGACGTAACTAAATCAATTTAACCATTTATCCTCGTTCAAACTATTAAACAAATCTACACACTTGTATCTTCAATAATATCGAAACGGAATTTCGATATCATTTAAACTTTCTTCTGAATCACAGTTTTAGTTTCATACAGGCTTCGTTTTCCGCTGTTTTCATTGAAGACTTCTGCCCATTCTGACACTCATACTTCAAGAAGTCGTAACACAATAATTTTTCAACCGTTTACCTTCGTTCAAACCATTTAACAAATCGCCACACTTGTATCTTCAATAATATCCAAAGGGAATTTCGATTTCCTACTACAGCACTCACCGCATTTTCTGTGGGAAATGCATTTTCTAGTTTATTTATCATGTTGGATTTCTTTAGATTAATTTATGCTCTTCACTTTGCGGGTCATTGTTGATGTGCATTCCATTCTAACCCCTTCAGCATCTGCATTCACTGAGTTTGAGTGGTCATCATCTGGAGCAGGGATGGGCAACTTTCATGATAAAGAGGGCCACATTTTTTATCATAACCATCGGAGGGCCACATGACTGCACACTTCAACTAAACGTGAGCTGAGAGAAGCTACATAATTTTGAATTTGGTAGATGATTTCCTGTATTCTGGTGCATTTTGGCGATGGCCGCTACCTAAAAAATCGTCCAGAAACATAACCTATGTACGGTATGTTAATTGAACCAACATACATTAATTTCATGTTTTCCATGCTCAAACAGCCACATGAATGGTCAGTATTTTATCAGTGCAAAGGGCTCACATACATCATCATTCAATGAAGTCAAAAAACTGAAAAACAGTGGCCCAACATTAAGTGCAACAACTCAATGAACTCAAACCCAACAAGCAGTAGTAGTAGTTGTAGTGGCGACTTAAGTGGATATCTTTAATGACTGATATCGCTTCTAAGCAAACTAGACGCATGGGTATAGAATTCATTGCCTTTGAATTCTATGAATTCTTCTCATCTTTCTTGAACGAGTTTTCTGTAACTCGATCAATTATTATTATTATTATTATAATATATATTTTTAATTATGTGCGGGCTGAGTGGGCATGCGGGCCGCCAGTTGCCCATCCCTGATCTGGAGGGTCAAAACTATTGTCCAATGCAGAGGCTTGAACATTGTGTAGTGGCTAGAGTAGTGTGGGGGGGGTAGGGGTATTGGGACAGGGCTTAGGTCACTGATGAGGGCTAAGAGGGGTAGCAAAGGAGGCAGTTACCTGGTCACCAGTAGGTTGTGGTTCTCCAGGAAGAGAGCCTGGGTGATGGAGTCCTTGTGGCCCTTCAGCCTGAACAGACCACACTCGTTGATCACATCCCACACGATGACATCCGTGTCCTGGAGAGAAAGAGAGAGACATAGAAAGACAGGGACAGCAAGAGTGAGCCACAGACTCTGGTAAAGTCAAACAAACAACAGGACATGGAAGATGTATGCACTTATGTTCACTGGGACATTGTCATTACTAGCAGAGGTTGGATAAGACGATTTATTAGGAAGCATATAAAACACGATTTTACATTTAATGTGACCATACAGAAGCAATCCCATTTACATTTAGTTTAAGGTTTTATCCAAACACACTCTCTCTGATTTGGTGTTTCCCCAGATGGAAGGTTAAATCCTCCACCTCCAACACTTTGGTTGGGTCCAATAGGATAAGCCAATGGGGGGTGAGATCGTACCCTGGAACCTGTGACGAGACGCGCCCCCAGAGCGTCATAGCCCATTGCGGTGACGGCGGTCTTGTGTCCGTTGAACGATACATTGCTCTCTCCACTGAGCAGGTTGAAGATGCGCACGGCTCCATCCTCGTAGCCCACGGCGATGTGGTTGCCGTCGGGGGCGGGGCACAGGTAGGTCACCTCGTGTTTGATACCCTTCAGGATCAGCACCTGGTCGGGGGAGAGAGATATACAGAGAGGGAAGATGAGAGAACTGGGTAACTACGCCAACTTTTTATTTATTTAAAGCAACATTGAATTGAGAGAGAGGAATTTTGGATTATTTTGGCTACTTGGTTAAAGGAAATTATACATTGAGGTTCTTCTTACTATGTAAGGGAAGAAAGAAGACCGCTGCAAACATCAGTTTCATAACTTTACTCAATTGTTTCAGTCTGTACAGAAGTATTTGGGGCAGAAACCATACACACAATAACCATCCTAATTTACACGGAATTCAACAATTTCATAAACTCCACAAAAAACCATTCATTAAATCATACATCCATCAAGTCTTGCGTTAATTACGTTGACAGTAGTGAAGGCAGTAAGTTAGGAACCATTACCAGGGAGCAATGCATCACATTCAACGCACGCCAAACATAGACCATAATATTACCTTTTCTCCTTTTCGGACGTCCCATATGAATACGTGCTCGCAGGCGGCCACGGCGACGTGCCTTGCCTTCTCCCCCCCTCGCAGCGTCACATAGGCGATGTTGGCTTTCTGGCTGCCGATGACTCCGAAGACAGCGCTGGACACATAGCGCAGGTACTGCTTGGTCAACCCCATGACCCAGCAAGCCTTGACGATCACTTAATCTGGGTTAAAGCAAAAACACATATCATATGACAATATTAATCATGGGACGGAAATTCCTGTTTACAGCAATAGTCATTACCGAACGACAATAAGACAACCTGATATATATTCATATACCTCTGACCAATGCATCACTTTATTCGTACTAAACGGTGACATATACAACAAAACTGTGCATTTATTGTTAGCAAGTTAACCAGATATAAGAAATGCTGCACGCTGTAGTATTGACAGTGGATTTGCAGATTGTAGCAGTGTGCTTGGTTTTACCATTGTGTAGTTTAGTGCGATCGGGGATAACCCCTTTGAACTGCAAAACGCGTTTAAGCGGCCCCTAACTCCGTGTGTACTGCAGCCGAACAGCAAATCGAGCGCAACGACACCCTCGCGTTGGATACTACCGAACCCACGTGGAAAAGTTCCGACGTTTAACGGGTCTGTTCAATCTCGTACGGCGTACACACAAATCTATTGAAGTTGAAGTAATTTCATACACCTGATTTATAGTCGTGAGAAGTGTAAATGCCTGAAATTGTTTTCCTTTCCTACCTGTAAATGCGGTGTGTAGCTCTCTCTGCTTGTACACTACAGCGCAGCGCATCCGGCGTGTGTGAATGCCTCGCCAGACTGTACGAATCGAATGAAGATATTATTTTAATGGTCAATAAATGATATGTTTCTTCTGTAACAACTCTACATATATCCGCCCGTAATTATTTCATGACATTCAATTTTTACTGCACAAATGTTTGGATTGGTGGATAATTAATTATAGTTCAGTGACTTCCTGCCAAGGTTTGGTCCCACGGTTTCGTGTAGATAATCTATTGCTTTCGGCTGCGAAAACTGGGACGCATAGTTCTGTATGTAAACTGTCAAAACATAATTTATCTGTAGAGTCCATGGAATTAATATCACAATTTAAAAATTTGCATCTAAAAAAATACGCCATATCATTCAAATAGCTTAACCATTGCGGTGTGACACTCACAAGTGTCGCTGTTGTGATTTTTCATTTTTTTCGTTTTCTGCCGAGCGCAGGGAGTTGTTCGCACGTCCCTTAGTCCTGCGTGTCAGCTGATCAGGAACACAGATCTCAACATTCACCAGCATGCTGCTGAAACGGCTGGTAAACCACATAAATAAACGTTTTAACGGATCGATTATTGCGTTTTCTTACGGCTATTGCGGCATTTGATGGACAAGTGAAGGGAAATAGATCATCACAATTCCAGTGATCGCTATCCATCGTTTATTTGCGAGCATATCTATGGTATCGTCAAGGCGAGTTTTTCTTTGGTGACAATGCTGATTTACTAGGTGAGATATTCTACCTCCAAAAGGTAGGCCTACATGTTGAGTATTTTCAGAAGTTATAAAGCCTATGTATGTAGGCTCTATGATCATGTCTTGCTATCGCCAATGTTTTGGTGTTGCCACCGCAGCTGGTGTCAAAAAATACGTTTACAGGAACCTATTTTCCCGATACTGTTGTTTTTACTGTTTTATAACAAATACCAAACCTGGATTGAGTCAACCCACATAATGAATGACACCAGTAATTACCTATTTCGTATACGGTGTAGAGTACTTTGATCTTGATCAATAGTAAGTAAAGATTCAGGATGTAATCATCTTTAGTTAGAGGCAAACCACTTCGGTTTTTATAACAGATACACACATTTACAATGAATCGACCTATTAAAAAACACAGTCCTTTTGTCTCTCTATTGACTCTCGTTTTGCACTAACCCCACAAAAAAAGGTCTAATTCGGACGGCGGTGGGGTGTGCAGAAGGCAACCACTATCTGTCATCATGGACCCCTTGGGAGCCCGCTCCCGGTTTGTTGACGTCCAGACGCTACTGACCTGGGAGCAGATGCAGCCAGAGCCTTTGCTCCCTAAGCAAGAGGAGCACGACGACAGTATGGTCAGCCAGCAGTCCTTCTCCTCTCCCTTTCCCTTCAGGCCCGACATCAACAGGAAGATCGTCCTCTTGTGAGTGGAGCTTCAACCTTGATGGCTATTTAAAGTCTTTATTTATTATTCTGGCATTTACTTTTTGCTTTTCTCTTTCACTTTTCTGCATTCTCTTTCAATGGCAGAACGTTAATATATTCCTGTCTGAGTTGGACTTCCCTGATTTAATTGCTCTGCTGCCAGGTATGGGCAGAGCAGGGGTAGCAGAAACCATGCGGAGAAGACCAACTTCCAACCTTTCATTAAAAACCTTATTTGTATAGTCCTCTATCACCTTGAATGTCTCAAAGGGCTTCAGATGCCTTGATAAGATGCCAGTCTTCTTTCCTTTTAAATACTCCTTGTTCACTCAGATATAATCACAACTCATTGATTTTCCTAAAGGGAACCGGTTATCTGCTAGCTCATAACATCTTACTACAATTCTATCTTCCATACAAAACTCCTTTCCACACTTTTAGATCAAATGTGTTATTATTATAATAATAATTATTTATATCATTCTTTAATGCTTCTTGCCTTTCTCAAACAAACACATTTTCCCAAGAGCAATATTACATATGTGTTCTGTTGACTTTTTCTGTTATTTATTTTTAATGTCTGAGTAGCAGACCGTCCCAAATTCCTTTCTGTACGACTGAAAGCCATTCAAATTTTATTCAAAGCCCCATTACTAGATATTCCTAGTTCCTCAAATATTCCAACCAGATTCTATATATGTGTTCATAGCCTTTAAATGTGTGCCTTGCTGTGGTTTTGCTGCTGTTCTTTTATTCCAGTGCTTTGCCTTTGTCCTTCCCCCTTTTTGGATTGCCACAGCTCAGAGGGAATTAACAGCAGTAACCAAGGAATACATCACACACATACACTATACTGCAGATCCCAAATCTCTAGTAGATAGCTGTAGCCAAAGATGTTCAATCCTGTTGTAGAATAAAAACAGCACCTACAAATGTCCAGTTCTCTTAGGGAATTCTAAACTATTTAGATTTAGGTCATTTAATTCTTCCGCCCTAAACAGTTTTCTGGGACCAAATGAGTTATGAATAGAAACAAAGTTCTTGTGAGTCAATCGTGATATTCTCAATTGTGTTTCACAATGAATATCAGCCTGGCCTTTGCTGGGAGGCAATTCATTTCCAAATAAGGCCGCTGCCTTACGTTGTTCAATAAACTCCTGCCAATCAGACTGACCCTCCGTCGAGTGCTTGGTCCTAGTTTTCAAGGAGATAAGGCAAGACTGATTTGCACAATCAGTCAACTAGTGACATCCACATGATCTCACAAGACTGCAAGTCAAACATCAACAATTTTAATGTTTGATTACAGAAGCTCAGGAAACAAGATATGGAAGGTCTGTTGTTGTTATTATATATGATTTTCTCAAGATAACATCCACTTCAATTGTACGAAAAATGAAGGGGGAATAAAGTTAATGAGTAGACTTATCAAGTAAGAATGGAATTGGATGATCTTGTTAAGGCATAAACACACAAAGAGTGGTCTGTTAGGGCTGCACTTTTGTAACACGATCTCCTCTCTGTCTCTCATGCACGCACGCACACATGCACGCATTCACAATTTTGTCCTCGTTTTAAAGACAAAAAATGTTTGTGACCTCCAACGTCGTACATTATTGTGTATAGTTCCCCACACATCGTCCCATCAGACTAAATGTGCTATGTGCAAGTCTTTTTTTTATTATCAAAATCATAAAATATCTATAGCTTATAAGTGAGCATTCTCCTGAGACATATATGCATATCAGGTGACCCCGTGTAGGACCCATCCCCCAGGTAGCAAAGGACTGATGTTTAATATCCTTATGAGAAAGTAAATCCAGTAGTAAACATACTGTAACTGCAAGGTAGTGGGGTTGGTTTAAAAATTAAAAAAACAACAACTATTATAAAGGACTTTTTTATTACAAGCACAATGGTGCTTCGAATCAAAACATTAACATAATTACAAAAAAATATGGACTTGCAATACATAAAAACAGTACAAAAGGACTACTGACAAATGGATAGTACAAAGAGAGGACAATATACTCTCCTGTCATCGGTGACACTTTGTGTCTCACCTTATCTATTTATAACTTCCCTCTGGGGAACTCTGGTTTTTTACGGCTGTTTCAGAAGCGCTGTGCGTCATGTGACTGCATTATGCTAAGACCCCCTTGGTTCTCTGTTGAAAAGGCCTTGTTTAAGGCCGGGTCTCGTGCGTTCGATTTGAGCCCCACTTCCTCTTTTGCTACCAACCTCTTGGCATCACAGGACCCAGGGACCAGGGAGAGGAATGCACATGTTGCTAAACTCAAAGGAGATTAGCTTCTGGATCACTAAGATGTTAAGTTGTTTGAAAGAATATCGATATCAGAGCAGAAATTATTAAGTCGTTTTGCTGCTGCAAGATGTATTTAGTATTTATCCATCTGCTGATTGACTAGCATGCACAACAACCATTACTACATTAGATTAATTTATTTGATTCATATCTAAAGCCAAGCTCAAATCCAGGTGAACGGGTTGCTTCACGTTCCTTCTCTTCATATTTGTTTTGACCATTCAAGCAGTAAGCACACAATTGACAAACTCGCCCAGCATTGGTAAACTCAAAAAAACTAAAAAAGTGCTAAACTCTCAGTACACTGGCCACTGCACACAATCCCCTTCAAAAAAGCCTATGAAGGACTATTCCTCAATAGAATTTGTAAGTAACAAAACAGGAAACACTGTTGAATTCTGCCCCATCAGTTTTTGGTTTCCGGCCCAGGCCCCTTGCGATCTCCTCCAGAAGTTCTGCTATAATCTAGTGCTGGATCCCAGATGACTATTGTACTAGTCACTAGCTGATTCTGTAATCCAAAGCAACAGGGAACTGAGCTAAAGGTCATTAAGTAGAAAGTAGGGCTTACGCATTTGGTATTATCAGGCTGTGGACATTGGGGTTTGCCTTTCAGCTAGTTATTGTCTTGGCCACAATAAGATGGGATACGGTCGGCCGTTGGTTTGCAACTCACTGCCGAAAGGCACTGGGTTTGATCCTTAAAGGGGACCTATTATGCTTTTTCGACTTTTATGACCTATAAACGTTGTTATAATGATTGATAGTCATGGGTAACCATACTAAAGTGTCAAATAATGACGTACATGCATTTCAACGTATTCCCTGCTGACAGTCTGAGGTGGCTGTGCAGAGCGCTAAATACTCTGGAAAACGTTTGCGATTCACTTGTTCACATTTCCGGGAAATCATCTACGTAGATGTACTCCTGCCGTGCCCCCATATGCCTGGTCAAATCTGCCCGCGCGCGCGCTTCAAGGAAGGTAACCAATCACAACGGAGTTGGGTTGGCAGGAGGGGGGCTAGGGGGCGGAGAAGGACGAAACAGAGCATTGACAGAGAATGCTGAAAGTGCCCAGATGAGAGGAAGAGTTTCCCGAAAGTCTACATCGTTTTTTGTGTATGGTTAAACATGACTATCAAACATTATAACAACGTTTATAGGTCATAAAAGTCGAAAAAGCATAATGGGTCCCCTTTAACGTCCACAATCTTCCTACCTGTAGTCTTCCTAACTCCTAATGACATGAATCTGAATTCATTGTAGAAGGTTCAAATTCAAGTCTAACTTCTGTGTGTGTCTGTGATGTTCCCTCACAGTGTGGGCGACGTAGCGCTGCTGAACTGCACAGCAGTGGTCAACACCAGCAATGAATCTCTGAGTGACAAGAACCCCGTCTCAGACAGCGTCCTCCACCACGCTGGGCCTGAGCTTCGGGACGAGCTGCTCAAACTCAAAGGTAATCCAGGGGGGCGCTGATAGATCTAATTTGTACCTGACCAATTCTTGGTTCTAGAGCTACTGCTGATCTAGAATGGACCAGAACATGTCCTTGTTCTAGAGCTACTGCTAATCAAGAATAGACCTGATCAGTCCTTGTTCTAGATCTACTGCTAACCCTAGCCCTATGCATGTGATTTGATTAGATCAACACTAAGCTAGGTTAACTGTAGCCTGCAGCTAGGGGTTTTCCCACGTGCCCTCAGGTGTCAATTCACCAGTGATCCGCAACATCTAAGTGGATGTTGTGTAGCTGTCGCATCTTTTGATTTAATCGACATGTACATGACGTGGCGCTGCAACCATGTTGCTACTTGGTGTTGCAGACCCCTTGTTGTGTTGCTTACGTGCTGCAGTCCTCCGAGCATGTACAGGCCTTTATTTCATGTCTCTCCTACCCCAAACCAATCCGCCATACCCCTCTGTTTTACACGTTCCCACGTTGAGTAGTGTGTCCCAACTTGACAATGGGTGTATCTTGTTTGGAGTAACAATGTCGAGACGATCAACCCGCATGCCAATGATAGGATGGGACACGTCCCTATTGACTTGTCTCTATATTCACTGTAGGGATAAGGGCGTATCCTAAATGACAATAGCTGAATGGATGTAATAGTAATCCACTGTTTTGTCCTCAACAGGCTGCCGTACAGGAGAGGTCAAGGTGACCAAGGGCTTTAACCTGGCGGCCTGGTTTATTATTCACACTGTGGGACCAAAATACAAGACCAAGTACCGCACGGCGGCCGAGAGCTCTCTGTTCAGCTGTTACCGGAACATACTGCAGCTGGCCCTGTAAGACCCGTCTGTCTGCCTCTATGAACTGCCTGTCTGTATGTCTGTCTGTCTGTCTTTCTGACTGTATGTATAACTTGCATCTCTGTATGTCTGTTTGTATGACCTGCCTGTCTATCTGTCTGCCTGTCTGTAAAATCCATCTGCTTGTCTGTTTGTCTGTCTGTTAGTCATTCACTTGTGTGTGTGAAGTAAGACAAATGACTATGGTCAGCTTTTTGTCAAAGAAGGATGTGATACATTGTAATATTTAAATGGGAACAATACAGATCTGCATTAACCAACGCGCACATGCACGTACGCACGCAAGCAGTAACAATGCGGTTATGTCTGTCTGACAAAAGACAGGATAAAGCCAACCAGTCAAAACACTCATTATAGCTTATTCTGTTTGCAAAGCTCATTTTTTTCAAGAATGATTGGAAACGGGAAACCTTCTGAAATAAGGGAGCTCCTTTGTCCATGACTGGCTGCATTACCGCCATCTGCTGGGCTGTGCCTTGTCCCATCTATTCTAGCGTTGTTATGCCGTACGTGAATGGGCGCAAGATTAATCTTCCAGAACCTAGCTGCAAATGTGAATAGTGGAAATCGCTAGAGGTGCCTGGAAGGTTATCCAAGTAATTGACCAGGAACTATTTGTGAATGGGGGCTTTAGTCTATGATTAAACTCAGTGTGTGTGTGTGTGTGTGTGTGTGTGTGTGTGTGTGTGTGTGTGTGTGTGTGTGTGTGTGTGTGTGTGTGTGTGTGTGTGTGTGTGTGTGTGTGTGTGTGTGTGTGTGTGTGTGTGTGTGTGTGTGAACAGAGAGCAGTCTATGGCCTCCGTGGGACTGTGTGTTGTCAGCACCGTGAAGCGAGGCTACCCTCTGGAGGAAGCAACACACATCGCATTCAGTAAGACACACATACAAACCGTCACACACACTACACATGTACATGTATGTTAATTAAATGATATGTTTTACAGGAATGCAATGAGCACAGCTACAAGTGTATTCAGGAATATAACTAGCGTGTAAATTAGAATGCTACGGATGTTTTCACTTTGTGTGTGTGTGTGTTTGTGTGCTATAGGGACGGTACGCAGGTTCTTAGAGAACCATGGCGAGGGCGTTGAGACGGTGGTGTTTGCAGTATCAGAAGACGAAGAGGTGGGTCAACGACCCAAGCTCCGCCTGTTCTATACCCATGATGCTTTGCCCTGCCCTCTGAATTAACACTCTGTAACATGTATTCCGTTTTCCACAGCCGGTCTACAAGAAATTGCTACCTCTATACTTCCCCCGCTCCGAGGAAGAGGAGCGGGCCAGTCTGCCCCTCGTCCCGGGCGACATCGGGAACTCTGAGGGAGAACCCATCATTCCTGAGAGACAGATCCGCATCACAGAGAAACCAGGGAACCAAGAAGGTACCAGACCAGACCTGTTCAGTCCCGATTCTAGATCTACAGCTGGTCCAGAAGGTAGCAGAACAAGTCCAGGTTGTAGATCTACAGATAGTCAAGAGGGCACCAGAAAAGGTCCTGTCCTAGATCTACTGCTGCTCTATAAGTTACAAGACCAAGTCCTGGTTGTAGCTCCCGAGATAATGATCATAAGTATTGTGCAATTACTCATTTTCTGATCTTTATGCCTGTGTATGTGTTTGATTGTGCTGTATGCATTTAATCGTTTTTATATTGTTTTGGGGCGAGATTAAACAAAGTCTGAAAAATAATTGTGTAATAAAAGCTCAACAACATATCATTTAAAAACATTTATTGATTAAGAATCTTTCACAAAAGGCAAATTCACAAAGACAATGTCTTTGTAAAGCTAAATTTATTCATAGTTATTTCAGTTACCGAAAAAACCTAAACTTTCATTGTTTGTTGCTTTGGTTACTAATATAATAACCTTGGTGTGTGGGTGTCCAGAGGAGTACGAGCAGGACAGTCTGGACCAGGACATGGCCCAGGTGGGTCAGCATGCGTTCTCCCGGATGGAGGGGGACGTGGACAAACAGCGCCGCCTCATCCTGCAGGGCAACCTATCAGACGCAGCCATGCAGAAACAGCACCAGAGGAAGTGAGTCCAACAACCTCCACCAACCAATCGCCTCACAGCATTTGGCCAGACAATGAGACAATGAGCTACGAACGTGCAAACACCACGTGTGTGTGTGTGTGTTTGTGAGATTGCACAGACTGTAACGCAAGTGTTGTACACTTCTTTGTTATTTGGATAACCGTTCTGCTGTTGGTGTTATGGCGCATAACATCTCGGGTCTCAGACGTCTCCGGTATTTCCACAATGAGACTGTAGTGGGGGCTATATCAGCCATGGTTGAGAAGGAATCGGGGGGGAAAGGAACTTTGGCTTTGACTCCCTGAAGTATATGAACCACGACATGGAGGAGAAAGGTATTGTTGGCCGTGATTCTCTCCCGCTGGAGCCTCGCTGCCCGCTGCCGAGGTGGTCCCTCGGCAGCGGGCAGCGAGGCTCCGGCGGGAGACAATCGCGGACAACAATCCCTTTCTCCTCCATGTCGCGTTTCAGTCTACTTCAGATTGATGAGGAAGTGGAAGAACCAGAGACGTCGGAGAACCCGACGCAGTCGTTTGAGATTCATAATATCGTCTGGAGGCGCACACAGCTTTTGCCCATGATAATATGTATTATATGATATAGATATATGTATAATATGATATTATTTAGATATAGAGCTCAAGGACTACCGCCGGAACACCCGGAGTGTTCTAGAATATATACAGAACACTGCCAAAGGGATGCGCCTCGCCATGCGCCTCGCCATTGAGATACATCCGCTGTAAACAGAGCGCATGGTACCGTGGCCGCAAGCTGCTCATGGCCACACCCCCACCCTCCTCCTTGACCCGCCTCTCTCCTCCTCATTTGCATTAAAGCTACAGACACCAAAACGGTGCGTTTGAGGAAAGCTTTAATTCTGCACGACGGCTGAATTTCGGGAACGTCTTCAAATACTATGTTAGGGACCCACTAATATCTTACTACTATAGCAGGACTGTCGCACCAGTTACTAAGTAACTATACTACTATATTACTAAAACAAAGAGCGAAAACATGTAAATAACACAGTATGGTGAATTATGTCAATAGTGTCTACCAGAAGACTACACTTTGTTGCTCAAATGGAATATTACTCTTCTCCTTGAGCCGCATGAAACGCCAGGACTCTGGAAGAGATGTTTAATCTCAATGATGATTATTATTTTCAACTAACCAATAGTATTTGCCTTGCATTTTAAAATGTCAATGCACTTTTCAACCCTGAATAACAGTATAAGCTATTTAATAATTGATTTGCATGCATAGGTAAACTACACTTTCAATATTATAATTACCCCTGTTACCCTAAATTTAAATTTTATAATGTAATCAAATGCTCACACACTAGCTGCTTTCAGACACACGTGTAAGTCCTGATATTCTCCTGATGGGCCGTATTTGTGAACAACATATCCGGACATTTGTACCCTGGAAATCTCCTGAATAAGTAGAATAGGTAGTATTTTCTCCGTAGGAAAGGTAAATTACCTTATATGTGAATGAGGAGTAGAAAGTCTGTATTTCACACATCACTTCCAGTGTTTCCCCCAGTAAATGTCTTAGTCAAGGTGGTCAAGGAGCGGGGGAGGGGGGGGGGGGGGGGGGGGGGGGGGCAAAAGAGCTTTTGCCCATCTGCTCCACGGGAGGTTTCTGTCCCTCCTGAGCTCGCCTTAGGACACCTGCGTTACCGTTTGACAGGTGTACCGCCCCAGTCAAACTCCCCACCTGTCACTGCTCCCTGGTTAAATTCAATTAAAAAAGCTTGATGTCACGACCATTGTTGTGAACACCGATGCATTATTGATCTTTATTTTTACACCTGATGGAAGTATGTTTTCTTTCCCTAGAAGAGTTTTCTACTTTGTTAATGCATAATAATTAAAAAAAAAAAAAAGATTTTTTTTTTTGATAATTTTTTTTATTTATTTTATATACATTGGTAGTCAAGGCGGGGCCCTATTGTCGATAAGGTGGCCGCCTTAACAACACAGTGCTGGGGGAAACACTGACTTCAGTGGGCGTGTTGATGACGCTTCTGCATGTCATTGAGTGGCCCCCTAAATGATAATCAACCTGTTGCCTTTTCGTTCGCTGAATGGTTAAAAAATATTTAAATGTTGGCACACACATATATTTGGATTGGAATATTAAAGATAACGAGATAATAATGTTTAAAGGTACATGCTGCATCTAGATATATTGGCGATCTAGAATAACCATGATTGGAAAATATGATGATAGAAAGAATCGCAAAACCCTAGAGAGAGGGTCATGAATTTTAGCGTTATCGCGATCTACCACAATACTATTTCTGTTCTCTTACTTCCTAAAAACTGTGGACGCCAGCCTTTAGTCACCGGAGTGAAAATAATAAGAACCTGACAATAACGTTTTTTTACTAAGAACTCAACAAAGCAGCGTCCTATGGAGCCCTCTCTCTCACCAATCAAAAACATTTGATGCACTCTGTTCCAGGCTTTCTGTGTCAGATGAGAAGGCCTTGCAATGAGAATAGCTAGAGAGAGAAACCAACATTTCTCACCTATAGATTATCTCAACTATGTCTTCCTATCTCCCTCCCTCCTAGTTATAACCGCTGGCTGGGGCGAGCTAGAGCAGAAGATCTGTCAGACATAGCAGCCCTGAAGGCTTTATACCAAACTGGTAAGATCTCTCCCTTCGTCTGTCACTTCTGACCTGTATATTAATCTGTACCAGTGTAATTTGCCCAACCTACCAGTAGATGGCAACCTCATTCATCTGTTTAACCATAGAAGGTTGTCAATGTGAATGTCCTGGATGTTTTTAGAAAACACCCATACCTCCATGCTAGCCAACTTCTGTATTCTGGAGCATTGTTAAGTTTGTTTGCGTGTGTGCTTGTCTATAGGAGTGGACCTGTGTGGCCGGACGGTGGTGGTAGTGATAGGCAGGAACATCCCCGTCAGCATCATTGACCTGGAGAAGGTGAGTTCCCCCTCTCCTCCCCCTAGGACCTCCGGGTTCATGCCTTGTTAGTCACTCACAAAGTCACAGATGTAAAACTAGCATTGCCTGCTCCTTCCATGGTTTATGAAAATAAACAATAAAATAAAAGTAGCTAAGAGCATAAATAGCATAAATAGCATAGTCACACTACCAGCCTAATGCTGGTGTGTTTTTATCTGCATGTCTTTATGTGTGTATCTATATGGCTTTTTCTACATGTTTGTGTGTCCAGGCGCTGCTCTACTTCATCCATGTGATGGACCATGTTGCGGTGAAGGAGTATGTGATGGTGTACTTCCACACGCTGACCGGCGAACACAACCACCTGGACACAGACTTCCTGAAGAACCTCTACGATATTGTAGATGCCAAGTAAGACCCGCCCACCATGTTAAGACCCCGCCCACAGTAAAACCACACCCATAATAAGAGCCTGCCCGCAACGTCGAAATTGACTCTGAAAAGGCACTCTAAAGTAAAATTAAAAGGGACTTTAGTTCGTGCGATTTTAAGCCCGTTTTTTGTAAGTTACGGTATTATATCGTTTTTTAGTTAGTCGGTTTTATTGTCCCCTGGGAGAAATTATTTTCCACAAAGCTATACATCACAAGGGGAAACCAGCAAGAGATTTTTCATCATTAAACACAACTATAACAGCCAGTAACACACACAAAAGTGACAGAATGCAAGAATACATAAAGCATAACAAAGCAGCACACAACAGTGATAGAAGGTAAGAATACATAAAGCATAACACACCAGCACACAATAGGGACAGACAAGAATCAGACTCCTAGTTTAGTGCTGCTATGATCTGCAG
The DNA here is from genome assembly GCF_902167405.1 of Gadus morhua. Lineage (NCBI taxonomy): Eukaryota > Metazoa > Chordata > Actinopteri > Gadiformes > Gadidae > Gadus > Gadus morhua. The sequence goes on along the minus strand of NC_044067.1, from coordinate 17,071,202 downwards.
GCATCAGGCTTCAGCCAAAGCGGACCTGTGACAGTTGACCCTACAACAGGCTACCTGGGCTGCCTTACTGTGCTCCTTCAGCACCAGGAAACAGGTGGATGGTGTAGAAACCGGTTTATAGAGCAGCGCTGGGAGGGATGTCACTGCCAAAAGCAGGTGTTTGGTTCTGGCCTGTCAGAGCTCTCTGTATATGCGTGTCGAGTGTGTTCATGCACCCCGGGGTACTGTGTCTGCACCCAGAGGGCTGTACAGTGAGTGCTGTTATCTTGGCAGTGTTTTTTAGGGAAAGGGACTAAACTTAACAGACTACTTTGTTAGGGATCTAGGGCTGCTCGATTATGGAAAAAAATCATAGTAGAAATGCTAAGATGTTTAAAACATCTTGTTATGTAGTACTAAGACGTTTAAAACAAACACAAAAATAGTTTTTTTTATCCTACGTTGTGATGTAACTCTTCAGGGGTTAGTTTCCCAGCTTTCCATTTCTTACTGAGATGTTAAGCATGACTGTTTGTAATGGACCTGGATCAATGCAATAAGGGACACGTGTTCACATTAGAATGCAAAGTCAGTGTGGGTGTTTTGTAGGGGAGAGGCTTGCTCTGTTGGAAAGACAAATGATCTGCGGGGAAAAAAGAGCTGACCAGAGTCAAATATGGACATTTTGAGTATGAGAAAGAGAGACAGTTGTGCATGAGTCACAGATCCTGGGTGATAAGGGCTCACATTTGATTCACAAATATAGATCATCCCAAGATACTGCTGTGTGTGTGTGTGTGTGTGTGTGTGTGTGTGTGTGTGTGTGTGTGTGTGTGTGTGTGTGTGTGTGTGTGTGTGTGTGTGTGTGTGTGTGTGTGTGTGTGTGTGTGTGTGTGTGGTTAATGGTGTAGTTTCACGGTCATTGGGTTCGTTTGTACGGTTCGATTGTGCTTTTGGCGTGTAGCCAGTTAAGCTAACACTGTTGAAGACATACCCCAGTACAAGTCCTACTACCCGGCAGCAGTAGCTATTAATATGTAAGCAATTATGAAGTCTCATCATCCTAAGGCCTAAAAAAAAAATTTGTTTGGTTCCGGTTTCCGACCGACCCTGTCAATTTATGTGCGACCCAAAATATTTTATGAGTTTTATAAAAAATAAAAAAAATATATATATATTTTTTTTTATGTAATTACGTTTTGGTACAGCACCTCTATAATTACGTTTTGGTACAGCACCTCTTCATTCTGTACAAGGATGAGCGATTTTTCTCGTTTTTAAATGAAAACAACCTACCTATCATTCGCTGCCGCTGGAAAAAATAAAATAAAAAAATAAAATAAATTCCCTACCTACCCATGACCTCAACTGACAACCAACAGGAACCAAACTTTTTTTTTTTTTAGGCCTAACCACTTTACTACTTCAACAACACCTGTTTAGAGAAGATATCTTTGCAGGAATTCCCATGGTCCTGTGACTAATTCCAAAGTATTAAAACATTGTTGTAACGTTTCAGTAATTGAAATATAATCAAGGTTATGAATTTTGGGTTTGTCCCTGTGTGTGTGTGTGTGTGTGTGTGTGTGTGTGTGTGTGTGTGTGTGTGTGTGTGTGTGTGTGTGTGTGTGTTTGTGTGTGTGTGTGTTCACGTGTTCATCCATGTTCAGGTTTAAGAAAAACTTGAGGGCCTTCTACTTTGTCCATCCCACGTTCAGAGCCAAGGTAGGTTATTTTTCTAACTTCGCTCGGTGTTTCACTATGGGAATCGCCTTGGCGTGACCTACTGCTGGAAGCTCCAATTGCACCGACCTGTCTGTGCCACAGGGTCCCGCCCCCTGCACTTATACAGTCGACCCGCCCTCCTCAAATCATTCTCGCTTTCTTCCCGTGAGAAAGCTACTCAAGCTCCCTCAACTCATCTAGGTTAGCTTTAAACTGCTTAACTGTTCACAGACGGGCCGTCAAGGATTCCGTCGCCGAACGCAGTCGTAGGCTTTTAACCTGGTTCGGCTGAGTAATAACTTCGTAAGAAGCTATCTGTTACTACACCCGCTCGGCAGTGTCCGCATAAAGGCGAGCTGCTTCTCCGGTTACCCTGTATTTGTTTACAGGTGTCACTGGTTTACGGTGTAGCTTATCGGCTAACGCGTCAAGGCGAGCTTACCACGGCACAGTACACATTAGCTTGTTGGCTGAGCCAAAACACCCGGAGTATAACGAACGCATCACGGCGAGTGAACTCTGCGGTATGCCTTCGCCCGCCACCCCCGCCAAAGGGTCGGAGCCGAAGGCTAGGGAGGCTGTATCCCGCCTGTGCCCCGCGTCATGTGGGGCCTCCATATCAGGCCGGGACCCCCACCCCATGTGCATAGCGTGCATGGGCATTAAACACGCTCAAGCTTCGCTAGCGGACCCGCATTCATGCGCTCACTGCACATCGATGCCGGAGAAAATTCTGGAAAGGAGGCTAAGGGTGACGGTGGCTAACAACCAGGATCCCTGCCTAGCGGGTGCCCCCGCTATAGCCTCAACGAGCACCCATCAGTCCCACGCGACAACTAGCTGGGCGGACATGAGGAGGCATCCCCGCTCGTGCCCCCGCTATTCGATGATTTAATTCTCGAGGCGGAACCGGGCACTGAGGACGCAGAGGGCGACAGCGACGCCAACTTTGACCTCCTCGACATGGACGGAATTGAGGAGGAGGTGGAAGACTCCACTTTTCCGGTCCAACTGTCCAGACCCCCTAGCGCCTCTGACGCTGTACAACCGGTAGACGGTAACCTGTACGAGGTGTGCAAACGGGCCGCTGCAAAACTAGGCATTCAATGGCCTGCAGCCCCGGATGCTGAAGGGGCAGAGAGAGACCTGTACGACGGCAAGAGGCTCCCACCAGCCCAGCCGCCTTCTAAGTAGCTCTTACCAGCAGTTCCCATCTGCATGAAGGAAATGAGCCGCTACTGGTCCAGCCCATTTAAGAGCCAGCTTCCAACCAAGGGCTGTGTCATGCCAAATTTGTACCGCCTGCCAAATTTGTACCGGGCGCGTCATCCATACGTAATCCATTCCAAACCTGCCTGGCAACAGATGATCGCGTCGTCCGTTGCCTGGCAACGGACGATCGCGTCGAACGACGTGAAAGGTTCACGGACATTCGCAAACCTTCTATCTAGCGATCCGTTATCTGTATTGTGCTATTTCGTCCTTGACCTGCTTTAAACACTCAGTTTACTTGCTAAATTTGATTAAACAATTAAATACAATACAAATATAAAGTAAAAACAAGTGTTATCTAGCGATCCGTTTTCTGTATTATGTTATTTCGTCTTTGGCAACATGAGCGCGAATGTTTTCTGAAACCCGCTTTAAACACTCAGTTTACTAGCTAAATTTGATTAAACAATTCAATGCAATACAAATATAAAGTAAAAACAAGTGTTTTTACTTTATATTTGGACGACGCGATCATCTGTTGCCAGGCTGGTTTGGAATGGATACGTATGGATGACGCGCCCGGTACAAATTTGGCAGCCGGTACAAATTTGGCATGACAGCTGTTCAAAGCTGGAGATCCACGGGATGGGTGAGCTGGGGCTGGCCGAACCCCCAGCTGTGGAGCCTTCAGTGGCTTACCACCTCCACCCGAACCGTCGCTCTCTCTCCGCCTCTTCAGGCATCTCCCTGCCAGGTAAGATGGACCGCTTCCACTTACCAGAGGATGTATAAATATGCAGCGCAGTCGGTATGCTCGCTCAATGCCATGACACTACTGTCTGCATATCAGGCTGAAATCTTAGAGGAAAAGGGTCGCCAACTATACTCTGGGTCACCCAACCCTGCCCTCTGGGATGAAATTTGCATCGTCAATGACCTGGTCCTACGCTCCTCACGGGGCGCAGTTCAGGGCTGTGGTCGAGTCATGGGACTCGCAGTCTCGGGTGAGAGAGCGTTGTGGCTCAGTCTCTCCGGACTGAGTGACGCGCAGAATGCCGAGGTCATGGATGCTGCATATGACCCAACCAAGGGTCTGTTTGGTCCAGCGCTGGAGAAGATGAGAGAGACCAGCACTCTCAGGAAACAGGAAGGAGAGGCCTCCGATCTCTGCCTTCCCCGAAAACAGGTTCCCCGCCCACCCCAGCCAGCGAGGTCAGGCTTTGCGGCCGCGGCGGCGGCAGCAAGGGGAAAACAAGGGGGAAACAGGCCTCAGAAAGCCTACAGACCAGCCCACGCAGCTGGCCCAGAGGCCGACCAACAGCCTAGGTCAGAGAACCCAAGGGCATGGGGCAAACACTCCTTCGCTGCTGCGGCGGCCAGGAACCGCTCTCCCCACCCCGGGGAGGGGAAGAAGAAGCGTGCGACCTAGCGATCCCAGCTTCTCTCTCTCCCCCTCCCATGAAGAATATAAAGCTTGGGGGGGTAGAGCAAAGCCCCGAGTTCCATGGTTCAGGGACCTGGATGTGTTCAAGTTCTCCAGGGGCCCTTTCTCAGTCTCTCTCGCCTCACGTTCAGGGCGAACTGAGACAGGGGCAACGATTGACACAGTGCCACCAAGCATTTTCCCAGTGCGCAGTTCACTCGTGGATCCTGTCTACGGTTTCCCAGGGTTACAGACTGCAGTTTGCTATGAAACCACCCAGATTCAACGGCGTGTTGGTTTCTATGGCCAGTGGGGATTCGGCATGAATCCTAGAGGACGAAATATCGTCCCTGCTGCGAAAACAAGCGATCAGGGCTGTCCCGAACAAGCAAGCTCAACAGGGTTTTTACTCCCGTTATTTTCTCATTCCAAAGAGAGGGAGCTCGTCCCTTCGCCCCATATTAGATCTCTGTGTGTTAAACAGACACCTGCACAAATACACGTTCAGGATGTTAACACACAAAGTGCTCTGTCGTTCAATCCGTCCAGGGGATTGGTTTGTAACGATCGATCTGTCAGACGCATATTTTCACATTGCCATCCATCCCGCACACACGAAATTTCTCCGGTTCGCTTTTCAGAACAGGGCTTACGAATACCAAGTGGTACCAAGTGGCGAATACCAAGTGGTCAAGTAGCTCGAGAAATTATCTTGTGGAGCAGCACCAGACTCCTGTCCCTTCGGACGACCCATGTACCGGGTGTCCTGAACAGAGGAGCAGATCTTATGTCCAGAGGGGAATGGACTCTTCATCCACAGGTTGTGGGACAAATATGGCGGAGATACGGCTTGGCAGCCGTAGATCTCTTCGCCTCGCTGGAAAACACTCAGTGCCCGTTGTTTTTCTCCCTCTCAGACGTAAGGGCTCCCCTAGGGGTAGATGCGCTGGCCCATCCGTGGCCAAACGTGCTGCTATATGCCTTCCCCCCTCTCAGCCTGATCTCCCCCACCCTAGCCAGGGTGAGAGAACAGAGTCTGTCGCTAATCCTGATAGCACCGCGGTGGCGATCCAAACATTGGGTGGCGGAAATAATGCAACTCCTGGCGGGTGACCCATGGCCCCTTCCCCTGCGCAGGGATCTCCTCTCCCAAGCGGGCGGGGAGATTTACCATCCGCACCCGGACCGCGTTGCGCTCTGGGCTTGGCCCGTGAGAGGTGGAACTTGAATGCGGCAGGCCTGCCTGCACAGGTCGTTGACACCATTCCGAATGCAAGGGCCCTTTCCACTCGCCGGCTCTAAAGGGGCAAGTGGCAGGTTTTTGAGGACTGGTGCGACTCGAGGCACGCCATTCCATATCAGTGTTCCGTGGTGGACCTACTGTGTTTCCTACAGGGATTATTGGAAAAGGGTAAGGCCTTTTCCACGATTAAAGTGTACTTGGCGGCCATCCCAGCTTGTCATGTTGGCTTTGGGGATAAGCCTGCAGGGCAGCATCCCTTGGTTTGTCGCTTCATGAAGGGGACGCGTCGCAAGCTCCCAGTTTCCAGGCCCCTGGTCCCTTTGTGGGATTTATCGGTGGTGCTGGATGCCCTGTCTCATAACCCTTTTGAGACGGTGGGGATGAATTTTGTGTCGCTGAAGGTTGTGTTGCTCTTAGCTTTAACCACAGCTAAGCGTGTGAGTGATTTACAGGCATTGTCTATCCGTCGTTCCTGCTTGCAGTTTGCTCCGGGGATCTCCAAGGTCTGTCTGCGGCCCAATCCGGCTTTTGTGCCTAAGGTGGTTGAGTCGACCTATAGGTGTCTCATGGTGGAACTGTCGGCTTTTCACCCGCCTCCGTTCTCCTCTGCGGAGGAGCAGAGACTCAATACATTATGCCCGGTAAGGGCCCTACATGTATATGTGAGTTGGTCAGCTGCTTTTCGGAAAGGGGATCAGCTGTTCGTGTCCTGGGCCACTCCCCATAGAGGCAAGCCTTTGTCCCGCCAGAGGCTATCCCATTGGATTGTAGAGGCTATATCTCTTGCTTATGAAAGTAGGGGCTTGCAGCCCCCCCATGGCTTGAGGGCCCACTCCACAAGGGGTATGGCTACTTCATGGGCCTTATTCAGGGGAGTGTCGGTGCATGACATTTGTGCTGCGGCGAGCTGGGCTACGCCTCACACCTTTGTTAGGTTCTATAGGCTGGATGTCTCGGGGCCTTCTGTTTCTCAAGCCGTGCTGGAGACGATCTCACCAGACTCAAAGTGATGTTTGATGCCTGGCTGAATTTGCATAGCTTCGGGAGACATATGCAATACGGGAGTGGTCTATATCTCCCATAGTGAAACACCGAGCGAAGTTAGAAAAGAACTTTGGGTTACTTAACGTAATCCCTGGTTCTTTGATAACAGAGTGAGGTGTTTCACCAACACGTCCCTCCTTGCATTTACACGGAAAGAAACCGGTATAGAATGATTTGAGGAGGGCGGGTCGACTGTATAAGTGCAGGGGGCGGGAACCTGTGGCACAGTCCGACCTGTCTGTCAAGGACAGACGTGGTGCAATTGGAGCTTCCAGTAGTAGGTCACGCCTAGGCGATTCCCATAGTGAAACACCTCACTCTGTTATCAAGGAACCAGGGATTACGTTAAGTAACCCAAAGTTCCTGTCTTCTGCTCAGAACCCCATGGTCCTAAAGCCTGCCCTTCACTCGCACAAACACGCACACACATAACCTAATGTACTCAGTAAGCATCACATACTTTACAATACGGTAAACACCACCTACTGTGCACGGTAAACTTCTTACTTTACGACACAGTAAACATAACAGACTGAATAGATCAAACGACACACTGTACAAAGTAAACATCACTTAATGTACACAGTAAACATCACATACTGTTTTACACAAACACATACTGTACACTGTAAACATGTAGCACACCATTAACATTCAAATATAAACTCTGCATTTTACATGTTTTACTCCATATTTCTCTCTTCTCTCTCTTTGGCTCTGTCCATTGCTCTATTTCCCTTTCTTGGTCTACATCTTTTCTATCTCCTGTTCACACTCACTTTCACTCTCTCACTCACTCACTCTCACTCTCATTCTCACTCTCTGTCTCTTTCACTCCGTCTCTCTCTCTTGTTCAATCTGTCTCTCGCTCCATTTCTCTCTCTTTCTGTCTCTCTCGTTCAATCTCTCTGTCTCTCTCGCTCCATCTCTCTCTCTCATGCTCTCTCTCCCCGCAGCTCTCGACCTGGTTCTTCACGTCCTTCAGTGTGTCTGGTCTGAAGGAGAAGGTTCACTATCTGGACAGTCTGCGCCAGCTGCTCACCTGCATGAGACCTGAGGAGATAGACATCCCACCCTTTGTGCTGGACTACGACGCACGGGTGAGCATTGAGGAACACTCACACGCATACATCACACACTTGGTTCCACCAAAATCGAGTGCAAAAAAACGTTAACAAGAGACAGGAGCTGCCAACTGTTTCACTATCGCTGCGTTGACAGTACGCCTGCGTGAGGGACAATAATCCCAAGATTCAGCTTTAAGGGCCGTGATTTCAGTTTGACGATATTCGCTTGCAAATCAAAATATAGCTTATAGATTTATTTTTAGATTAGTCTTGTTCTATATTGTTCGATAAGAGTATAGTATATTATATTATATATTATATTCAATATGTCACACTATTAGGTTGCTGATATTTATATTCAACAAATGTTTTACCAAAGAACAAGGACATTGTGTGTGAAGCTCGGGAAACTATTTGTGAAGCATTGTCGAATATGTACTCTTTGAAACAAGTATCTGTAATAAATCGGCTCCCTTTTCAATGAGCTATTAAATGATGATGATGATGATGATGATGATGATGATGATGATGATAATAACAACAACTTGGATTTTGATTGCGCCTTTCAAGATACCCAAGGTCGCTTAACAAAAAAGGGGAGAGGGGAAGGGGAGGTTAGGGGTCAAAGGACTTAGTGAAGAGGAATGTTTTGAGGTGTTTTTTAAACATGGGCAGGGATGGGGCAGAGCGGATGAGGAGTGATAGGTGGTTCCATATGTCCATAGTGTGGGAGCATTGGCAGAGAATGCCCTGTCTCCATTAAGATAAGGAACCAAAAAAAATACAGTTCATAATCACAGGAGATCAACGGCATAACCAAATCTATTGTATATAATTGTGTGTGTTCCGTCTGTCTGAAACAGACCAAATAAATCCAACGTCTCGAATTTGACAGGGCTATTAGAAGCAACTTAATACAATAAGTGTGTGAGTGTTGTTGTGTCCGACAAACATCACCGCACACGCAGAGTAGAGTTCTCCACTGCTATGTTGGTTATTATTCATTGGTGCACGCATCATTTATATGGCCAGTGTTGTCTCAAACTAATATGTGTGTTCATGACAAACATCGGCAGCATCCCAAAGTAAAAATTTCAACTGCGTGATTCGTCATCATGTGTTCTTTGAAATAATTGCATAATTGTATAATTGTATAATTAGACCGTGTCAATTAATTTCCATTATTATTATATCCTAACGCAGAACAATAAAAAATACCAAACTGTATTCACCTTTGGTGAATACAGTTTGGTAAGGGACATTGTGCCAAACTAGGGAGGCCTGATAACATCACTGATATGTGATTGGATACCCGTGGGATGAACATGGACTGAATAATGTTCAGCGCTCATTGATCAATCTCCCAATGGCGAGCCTCAGCCCCTGAGCCTGGCACGCCGTTCTGCGACCTTGACAATAGCGTGCGTGCGCTATGGAAACGGAGGTAGCCGTAAGCTAGTCGTGCTTTCATGTGCGGCAGCCCTTGCATGGTTTGGTTACGATGCAGGCATGCAGACGCACACACATGGGAACACACGACACGGTCACACACACTTTGCATGTATATGTGTGTATATAGGATACTGCACATAGACAGGCAGACGGACACACGGGTTCTGCAATTGAGGTCATTTCTGTATTACGTGTTCAGGAACTACTCAAACACAAAGCGCACTTATTCAAACACAAAGTAATTCATGAAGGATGAGTTGACTACCTCACCAACGACGAGGACACGAGAGCCTTTTGTGCCATCGTATGCATGTCTCACAGCCTGAAGCCGTTGACCCCATCGCTGGCTCTCAAAAACTCTTGTGGTCCTGACTGTCAGCTGGGTATCGATTCGTCTGACCAGACGCGTCACAAGCGCTCATTTTGATGCTGCTTATTCCCAAAAAAAGTTTGATCACTTGTCTAAATGATTGGGGCCAATGCCTCTCGGTCCCAAAGTTGTGATGACGTTGACTGTAAAAAGCTCAATTCTTTTATCTTCTTAATCATAATTGGATGTTTCTTTGGCCAGGAACATAAAGTGTGTGCATGTGCTTGCGGAAATCCAAATCACAATTTAAATTCACCTATTTGTCCTTTCATCCTCGGGTTCTAGTTTCTCTCCTAGTGCCCCTTTTCCACCGGCGGGTGCGTTTCGGACCCAGCATGCCTCAGCCCAGTAGTGAGGGTGTGGTATAGCCCAGCTCAGTTACAGCTCGCGTTCCTACCGTCGACAGTACCCTTATGGTAGGGCGGGTTTAAGCTGTATGCCGATAGCCGTGACAGCTACGTAAGCATCATGATCTCATAGCATCACGACATATTGTAGCCTGCTAATAAATCCAAGGAAAAAGAAGAACTCACACAATGAACAAAGAGCAACAATGTAGGATGTCCAAGAAGGACAGCAAACTTTTTCGGTTAAACTAATCTTTCGCTGTGTCCAGAAATACCTTGCGGGTACTGTGTTTGTTTGTTATTATCGCCCTGTCGCACGGAAGTGATGACTCTGTTGACCAATCAACGGACGGCGTGTGTACTTTGAACCTGCCGGCACCCCTTCAGGCGTCTCAGTACCCCAACGGAGGAGTACTGTGAGACGAGTACGGCCCCGGGCTCAATACAGCTCAGTCCGGATCACGCACACTTTTGGCGGTGGAAACACGAACGGTGCGGCACCCACAGCCTCCGGTGGAAATGCGCCACTAGAGCCTTTGCTCATCACTGGTGTGGGCATGTATTTAATCACTTAGCTTACAACTTGCTCAAGATGATTGTTCTGGGACTCTTTGAAGAGTGTGTGTGTGTGTGTGTGTGTGTGTGTGTGTGTGTGTGTGTGTGTGTGTGTGTGTGTGTGTGTGTGTGTGTGTGTGTGTGTGTGTGTGTGTGTGTGTGTGTGTGTGTGTGTTGGACTGCAGCAGAGGATATACAGAGATTGTGCATATATTTATGCCTTCTGTTGGACCCATATTGGACCTTAACTAAATTATTCATATGGAGAAATTAAATGTATCCAGAAGTATGTCATAAAGACGCCGTCGCAAAGTGCCAGGGGTTTTCAGTGCTGCTGTTTGGTTCTGCAAGCATAATCATAATGATATCTTTGTTTTGGTTTCCCTGTAAATACTTTGGAATACTATAATACATAATGGTACATGTTACTGGAAATGTTATATACTGCTAGCCCTCAGGCCTGTGCTGAAGGAACTGGGTTCTATACCAGTAGCCTGGCCCTCAGGCCTGTGCTGAAGGAACTTGGTTATACATCAATGTCCTGAACCTCAGGCCCGTGCTGAAGGAACTGGGTTCTACATCAGTGTCCTGAACCTCAGGCCTGTGCTGAAGGAACTGGGTTCTATACCAGTAGCCTGGCCCTCAGGCCTGTGCTGAAGGAACTGGGTTCTATACCAGTAGCCTGGCCCTCAGGCCTGTGCTGAAGGAACTGGGTTCTACATCAGTGTCCTGAACCTCAGGCCTGTGCTGAAGGAACTGGGTTCTACACCAGTGGCCTGAACCTCAGGCCTGTGCTGAAGGAACTGGGTTCTACACCAGTGGCCTGAACCTCAGGCCTGTGCTGAAGGAACTGGGTTCCTTCAGTTTTATACCAGTAGCCACATGGTGAGAACCAAGTGGATAAATTCAGAGATCAAAAACTTCCCCTACCAGCGACACTCTGCATCACATTAAAACCGGATGCTAATCACAATCAAGCGGGTCGGGAATAAATAGAATCATAACAGGAAAGAAAACAAATGGAAGCGCTGCATCTTTCCATTCCAGGCCTTGAGCTTAGATCTGGCCCTGCCCTCCCCACCCATCCTCATGGTAAACAAAGGCCAGACGTCAGAGTACTCCTGGATCCCTGTGCTCAGAGTGTTTTCCCCCGGCTGCATGCGTACGCTGAGATAAGATCCCTCCCGCTCTGTGAGACAGCAGCATATGGGTCCCGGAACGACCTCTGACCTTTGTTTAAAAACAGTTCGTGGAAAATGTTTCGTAACTACGACTAAATGCCTGTTATATTCATGTCCAGTTGCTCGGAGCTGTGCCCGGCTACCACAGTAACGGAAACCATGATAACTGGACGTTGGACACCTTCTGCTCGGCTGTCTGGGGGCTTCATCAAATGTCATTTGTTGGTAGCACTACAATAGGGATACATTCATTAAGTAATCCATTAATGAATATTAGTTGATGCTGTTATAAGCATTAATAAAGCATGATATAGCTTTAGATCAGGGGTAGTGGGTTAGGGTTATGTTTTTGTAATGTAGTTCTAGTTAGTAAAAGTTACTAGTTAAAACGTATCTGTTAATTAACTGTTAGTTAATTCTTATTACTGCATTATCTTATGTACCCTTATTGAAAAATGGTTACGGATCTTTTTTTTTTTAAAGCTTCTCCATTATCTTAGATTTAGTAGTTTAGGAGACTCTTTTATCCAAAGTGACTAAAGTCAGTTCCATTTCAGTAAAACACATGAATTAATTTAGAGGAACATGTTGACTTCTGTCCCGTAGCCCATCGTGCCTTCATCATTTCCATGGCAAGCCGATTTGACATAAATTCGCTAGACTGGATATGTGTTGCAGATATCTGCAATTCAGTTTGGACTAGTCAAAACTAACATTTTGGATATCCGCAACTACATTCCTCCTATCCACAATTGTCATTTCAGATATCCACAAAGACATTCCTCCTAGGAGAAATGACGTCATTTTCGCCATTCATGTCTATGGGGTTTGTCATTGCAGATATCTGCAATTCAGTTGCAGATATCCACTTTGTGAATTACGGATATCTGCAACTGAATTGTAGATATCTGTAATTCCAGTTTGAGATATCTACACTTTGATTCTGACCAGTCATAATTCCAGTTCAAGATATCTTTAATTCACCTCAATTCAAGATGTCTACATGTCCCTTTTCAGATATCTTAAATTAAGCTTTGACTAGGCGAAATTACGTTGTAGATATCTAGTTACGACTAGTCAAATGACGTTGTAGATATCTATTATCAAGTTATAGATATCTTGAAAGGAATTTTGATTAGAGATATCTAAAATTGTAGATATCTGTAACTTTCATTCCACCTAGTCAAAATCTAATTACAGATATCTTGAACTTGAGTTTTGACTAGGCAAAATGATGTTTCAGATATCTGTAATGATAAATTATAGGACCGCCTCCCGCTTTAGGCGGGAGCGGAGCAGGTCGTTGTCGTTCAAATCATCATTCACTCGTTCAATTTCATGGCATTTTCTGATGTTTTTTCAATTAGAGCCAACGCCATGACTGCTCCTTTCTCACAAAAATAAGGAAATGAACCAACTTCTTCTTTGATGGCGGCATGGGGAAATTACGTATTTCTGGATATCTAAAACGTCACGCCCAATAATTCGCACTCAAATGACGTTTGAGATATCTTTAACTTTCATTCTGCCTAGTCAAAACTGAATTACAGATATCTGCAATTGTCATTTAAGATGTGTGACGAGTTGAATGTCTTTTTCCGTGTCGTCATTGCAGATATCTGTAATTCAGTTTCGCCTAGTCAAAACTGAATTACAAATATCTCTATCTGTCGTTTCGACTAGTCACAATTACGTTACAGATATCTTGAATCAAAATTCCAACTATTCTAAATGTAATTACGACTAGTCAGAAAGAAGTTGTTGATATCTGAAATTTTAATTCCGGATAGTCAAACTTAGTTAATAAATGACAATTCGGCTTGCCATACATCTCCTCTTCTGTTGCAGGTGAACGGCCCCTACCATCAATCCCAGTCCCACACGCTGTGAGCCTCAGCCAATCAACACGCCTCAGTCGGGGGTTGGACATCACACAGAGGAGAGCATCTGAAGGTCAATACCAGCCCACAACCCAACCAACCATCACCTTAGCCAATGACAGGACTCCAAGGTCTCAAGACCTTCTTCGGTCATGTTATGAAAAAACTACTGGTGGAAGAGCTCTCAACCTGCCTGAGCCGAGAGCCATTGGGAGAGGAGAGATGGATGGCCATTTTGTGGTTGGTACCAGACTCTTCAGAAGGTTTATTCCCTCCACCAGTTCCTCCAGTCGGTGAAACACTAAAGACGACAAGATTAACTTGACTCATGAAAACTAAAGTCAAGGAGCTTGGAGCTATAGGTCAACAGCAGGTTTCTCTGTGTTGATTGACAGCTGATTTCCAGCCAATCCACTGCGGCGTTGCAGTAATAATAATATTGGCATTCATTTGCTTAAACCCTTCGGTCTATTGAGGGTTTCAGGAAAATCCCCACCTTATGAATATGATGTGTGACGGAGCGACTGTGAAAGACTACTTGCTCTTGTCTATGTCATTCCTATTTCACTTGTCCCTTTCTTTTGCGTACATTTTAACTTCACTTTCAATGCATTTGTACCAAATATGCTTGTACCGAGGCAATGTAGATGTCCTCAAGCTGTCTAATAGATGGCCTGCTCTGCTGCGGTTGTGGACGTCTAACTTGTCCAACTAGAATTTAATGTTCTGGTTTACATTCCCACCAAACCCAAGCCCTGGTTCCACTGATTTGCCTGCTGGTTGCCAAAGCATAGCTGGCAGTAATATCAGCCAATCAGGCTGGGTACGTGGAAAAACCCAAGTGGTGGCAGCTTGTAGTCTGATGGTCGTTTTTGGCATTCTTGGCATTAACCGATTGGCCCACAACTTTCCAGTGGCTGATCTGTCCAATCAGTAGAGGTGCAATGTCAACACAAAGCAGGTTTTGCTTTAGGGCACACACAATTATTTACATGAACTTACTAGGACTAAAGGACTAGCATTTTTTTCCACTGTGTGTTCTGACACGCAATGTGTTGGTGGTCAATGTCTCTCCACCTGTGATGGAAAGAGAGAGGGAGTAGAATGTGGATGTTCTCTGTCGCTAACCTGCTCGCCCCACTATATTACCGTCATCATTTGTGGTGACCAACTACCACTCCAAACCCACATACACACAAACTAGGTTAAATGTGTACACACGCACACATGGGCGCACGCATACGTGTACATTCCAACGGGGATGCCTAAAGATGGACCGAGAAACGTTAGCTGTCTGTAATGAATCAGCCCCTGCCATGTCGTAATTCACCTTTCAACTAACCCGACCCCCCTCCATCTGTTTCCTGTTCCCACGTTCTATGCTACTTTTAAAATGACGTCTTCCGAGCTGCTTTCGTCAAATCAAACCGCTTTATTAACTTGCCTCTGTAATCATCATTTCAGAACATAAAGTGATGGTTCCCCATTCAGGTGATCGTTGCCTTAATTTCAGTTGGGGGTACCCCGGCTGGTTGCCATCGACTACCCTCCCAGTTAGAGTACGGAATCTTCAACAACAATCTGTCCTGACTTTGTTCGACTGGCGATCACAAGCGTTCAAACCATGGGGACAGGAGTGCGTTCTAGAACCACATTTTCATGTTGTCATTGGTAACTCTGTTTTCAGGAAAATACAAGACTGTCTGTTCAATCAGCCTAGTCAATCACTCAACTTAATCATTAGTCATCAGCGCACACTTTACAATTCAATATTGTCATTAGATTAGAATGTATAAACAGCAAGCAAGTGTTGTTTGTTTTGCTGGAGATGCTGAAGGGTTACAACCTTAAGGAACAACTGTCTGTTCACAATACAAAGGCTATCCCGTTAAATTATCGTTTGGTTACACGTTTGATTAAAAAAGTATTTGTTTTTGTTAAATTATGAATTTTAATTCTAAGTCTTTCTGGTGAAAAAGTCCCGCTTCAGGAATGAAAAACATTGTGGAATTTGTCTTTTTGAAATGAAAGTCCTGCAAACAAGAGTATTTGTAACAGGAAGTATGACCTGAAACTTCAGGAAGTATTTACTATGAAAAAAAATCTATGAAGTATGCACTATATAATAAACAAAGTATATTTTATACATGCTACAACACACTTCAAGTCATAATGAACGGTTTGTAGTTGTAATGTTTATATTACTGGAGCCAAGGAAAAATGTTTGAACGGCCAGCAATGTCCCTTTTGTAGCAGAAGAGACTGGGCGGACCGGCCAGACCCCCCCATGAAGAAAAAATAAATTGATGAATTTTACAACTGTGTGTTTGAGCAGGTTGCCTAGTGTGTCCATTCAGTCACTATTTCCAACATCAGAGAGTGGGAAGAGATCACCCCCAGTAAGCCAAGTTACCTCAGTGAGTGAGTTGTTTTGGCAGTTGGAGTGTTAGCTACAGTCTTATATATGGGCCTGATTCACCGAGCGGCCACTTTCTGGGTGGGGGGACCTGAATGCCACTCAGCTAGCGTTTAGTACAAAGATGGAACCAAGATAGCCACTAGGTGAGTTGGGCCATACCATGGACATATAATAGAAGGGCCATACGGCTCCAGTCTACTGCAGAGGAGAAATGCCGGGAGCGTGTCTATGTTCCCCGGGTCCTATGTTTCCCGAGTGGGGAAAATATATTCAGGGTATGCAACACACAGGGACACTAATCGGTGTGCCTCTGTCCTCTTCCTATATAACAAGATGTGAGGGTAAGAATTTACAGTGTAAACTTGTTAACAAGGGGACGACCCGAATCTTTAATGACAAGGGATGTCAGCCTCTAAGGTTCCAACTCTATCATCATCAGATCACAAGAGTTTGCCTTCAGGATGTTTAAAATTCCCCTTCCATGTGGAAAACCATCTGATGACGAACTAATTTGAACCAAGCCTTCTTTTGGAGATGAATCTTAATCTTTCACATTAACTATCAAGCTTGGACTCTTCAGACACTGTGATTTTTCTGGCTTGTTCTGCACTCTCGAATCATGTGGCCTTTCGTCCGACTCAACATTTCACCATCAGGGATAGTTTAACAAACTAAGCATGTTTTGGTCCAGCTAATTAGCATAGAGAAACTTCCAGAACCGAATGATTCAGAACCGAGGCATTGTCCACAAAGCCGCTCACTCGTCAACAGTATTAGTGAAGACGGATGACCTAAGAGTGGAGGGATGCAAAAAAAAACACCAGAACATGAAGCTTCGGGATACAGAGAACACAAAGCATTACTTTGTAAACACGAGCAAACGAGATCGGCAAAGGCCACCCGTCACTCGCTTAACACAGACAAACCGACCTCAGCGCTGCGCCAAGAAGCCGCCCGCGTGTCGGCGCAATCAGAGTTTATTAGTAAGCAACGGCAGGACCAGACCCGCGCCTGTAGACATGTCTCAGCTGCTCCTTTGAAGGGGAAAGTTGTGCAGCTGATGGGACCCTGATGCCTCCGTTAAAACGTCCATGTGGGTTGCTCCTTATTTAACATGTGAGTCATAGCTCTTGTACAGTGAAGCACTGTAGAATCTCATCTCCAGGTTGGACAGCATGTTCCAGGGACACGCATAGCAATACAAAATCGACCAGGCCGTAGAATGGCTATTATGTGAGTGAGTGAGGGACAGAGTGAGTATTCAATGGAATATGTGAACAAAGAAGTCCATGCGTGAACACCATGCTTCAGCCTTCCGCACCGAGACAGCCAAAGTATTTCCTGTGTTGTAGGAACCCAAGTCGTCCTGGATGCAAAGTAAGCCAGCTGGGCTTCAGTGTTAGTTTCCATTCTCTAAGTTCTGGTGGTGTTGGTGGAGACCCAGGGGACACATAGGCCCCACACGCCCCAATTGGCTAAGTGCTGTAATTAAAGACCAAAGAGGGAGACGGCTCAAGTTCTTCTTCCTTTAACCTCACAGCGACAATAGAAGGGATATCAAACTGCCTAGCCTGCAGTTCATTGGCCGCAGCAGGGCAGGGAAACAGCTGATTGGCTTCTGTTAGAGGCAGGAGAATCAGACAAGTGTCTTGTCTTTCAGATATTTGAAATATGCTTGGGGATTGGGATGGTTGATGGTGTAAGATGACAGTGATTGAGTATGCAATGCGAGGCATGTAGTGCAAGTTTCAGGTATTTTTTCCAAGGTCAAGGATGTCGTATTTGATGGAGAAGTATAGGTACTAGTATTTATTCCCTTAAATGTACAGGTAGATGAGACAGAACCATACAGGATTCAAAAGGAACCCAGTGGTGGGTTTCTTTACGAAGGCAAAGAAAGGGTCAAGGGGATGTCAACATCAAAGCCACTGGCATAACCTACTTCAGACCTCCATCATTACTACTGACCATAATATGCTTCTCCGGGTCGTGTGTGTGTGTGTGTGTGTGTGTGTGTGTGTGTGTGTGTGTGTGTGTGTGTGTGTGTGTGTGTGTGTGTGTGTGTGTGTGTGTGTGTGTGTGTGTGTGTGTGTGTGTGTGTGTGTGTGTGTGAGCAAGTGGAGGGTGGAGAAGGACATGAAGACACACTGTGACTTTTCTCTGTTTCAGCCACAAGTGGATTTGCCTCCTGTACAGCTGGCAGAGAATGTGCACACATACATAAACACACACGTTTTAGATTTGAAACATGTTGCATATTGATACAAGCACATCCAAACAAATATTCCATCCCCTCAACTCTCACCTTGTCCCTCCGGGTGTGTTTGCATGTGTGAGGGTGTCTATCCGTGCAAGATAAAATAGCACTTTATTAATGTCAGAGTGGAAATTTGGGAGTGTGTGTGTATAAGCATGTGTTCAGGTGTTGAGGTGTGCGAGGGGGGGGGGGGGGGGTCAGTTTGCTCTGTCTGTTCACTTTCTCACACCTGTTTCCATCGTCGGCTCCGAAGTCCAGTTGGGCTTCGTACACGGAGGCCAGACAAGGTTTAGAAGGGCCATTCATATATATGTTAAAGTCGCAATGTGTTACATGTCAAATCTCTCCTCACTTAGAATACCCTTCACATATCTGTAGTCAATGCCGCTTGACTGATTTCAATGATGTGATTGATAACATTGTGTAACAAAAATATTCTACAAATACAAGATGCTGGTCAGCCTGTAACCTCTATTTAGTTACAAGAATCATACAACCCTTCCAAAACCCCTCAAATGAACTGCCCAGCCAGCTGAGCTAAGCTGGTTCACATCACACATTTGCCCATCAACTTACAGTAGACTGAACTAATTTCGTTTTTTTTTAATTCTGTAAGTCTCTGAATGTCTCCCTATTCATGGAGTCATCTGTTGATGTTTGAGCTGGGTGGTGTATCTAGCAATAAATCTTTTATAAGTGGACTTTGATTTGGTATATAGGGAATGACCCTAGACCATGGTCGTATCCAACTGTAAGAAAACGTATTACCCACAGCTAGGCATACGTTTAACCCCGACACGCCTCAGAACTCCGATCAAGTTCAACTGAAATATATGAACCTGATATTTCACAATTTTTTGTATATAGTATTTAATACAAAATTTTGTAACTCTTTACAAACATTGCAGTCATGTCCGTTCAAACTGCCAGCTGTTAACCAATCCCTGGACTAGACATCATGCGATGGTTACTCTAAGCGGACACCTTTCATCATTAGTATACCATTTTATCACAAAATGTGTATCAAAAGATTTCCCATGCAAATTAGAGCCCATAAATTATAAAGTAAGCAAAATAAGAACACAGGACCGCACACAAAGATCACTAGGAACCAAAGCGGCCCTCTAACCTCCTGCCAATTGTAGGACAAACGAACGCACACTTCCCAAGGATAGACACATGAAGACTTGGAAACCAACCAGATATAAAAACTAGAGCAGCAACCAAGAGAATTATAATACTAGGAATCCACAGCATCACGTGGGATCTGATATGATGATTTGATCTATTGAGTGTGAAGGACGAAGAGAGCGAGAGAGCATGAGACAGAGCTAAAAAGATAAAACATGACCGAGATGTATAAAGATGGTTGGCTAGAGTGGTCGACCTCATTCTGCTAGATTCATCTGTTCTGGACCATTCCAGATGAATGATGCAGTCTGCGATAAGCTCCTTTTCTGTGTGTATGTGATCGCCGAGTGTAGGAAGAAGGAATAATGAACTGAAGAAGAGCAGATGGAGGCAGACAGAAGGGAGTACAGAGAAGTCTGGACTCCTGAGGTCAGTCCAATACCAAAAAAATGTTATGATTAAGGTGATGGATATTGGGTGGGCTTACCACGGGTTTACCCAGTTTCTAGGCCTGTTGTCAATGAACTGCCATCTAAAAGGTTTGTTGCGTTAATTCAAGATGCTAACGTAGCTATAATTTTAAGCATTTGAACTGTGAAGATCTTGAGCAGACGTTACTGAATAACGACTGCATGTCAAATATTAGAAAAAAATCTGCCACGCCTGACAAAATACACATGATTGCACAGGAAAACCACAACAGAGAAAAAAATAAATATACACATTTTTAAAAGGGGATGTGGTTCAATACTTTATTCATTGAAGTCTTCAAACACATTTTCTTGATATACATTTCCGAAGGTAAACTAGCGTGAGGTAAAGGTGCTGCGAATAAATGAAATTCCATCATAGTCAAAAGCTGACATACAATCACATTACTGATCACCATTTCAAAAATATATTTTTATAGTATGACACTTCATATTTTCCCCACATTTTGTAGTTTATATGCACACACACACACGCATACATCCACGCTTGCATAACGTAAACAGGGTGCCATGTTATTCCCAAAACTCTCCATGCAGACAAACAGGAGAGCACTAGTAAAGTTATCCATGTTCCTGAAGCGCAGGACCGGCTAACTACAGGAAATAAATACACTTCCCAGTTTGACCACAAGGTGATAAAATACATGTGTATTATCTGTATTTGCGGTCCAACTGTGGGAATCATAATACTGATCATAGGGAAAACACAGCAGAAAAACAAGCTCAGAAGACACACACACACACACACGGCTAGGGAGTAACAATTCACAGTCTGGGTCTGGATTGATTGTCTAAACATGCCACCTTTTAAACACTCAGACTATCCTCCCTGCCCTTTACTCCAACTAGCATAGGGCTAACCTGATCCTACTCCATCAAGCATTGCTAGTCGATCATAGATCCTAGTTGGTCATAGAACTTTAGCAGTCTGGGGTTGGGCTGCAGTTGTATCCAAAAGTGGGTCACAAGGCTTAAGAAACAAACAATTGGCATTACTTTACCTTTTTCAAGGTAATCTGACTAGGGAATGGCTGAATCCATTGCTGCCACGGTAAAAATATGTCTCGCTAGTAAAAAGCTAAACTAAACGAAAAAAGTCAAGCAGCTCGTTCAGGGGAACCCAAAACAAAGCAGCCATTTTCTCACATAAAAACATGGGGGGGGAATTGTGAAGTTATGGGACAGTCGAACCATCAGCCACCTGAAAACCCTGGAAGTTGTAAACCCTTGAATCCACCTAACATGCACCATCACACCAAGCTTTCCGTGCTCCATCCATCCAATATTACCTTATGCTTCCACGCTTGCTGGGTGGGGGGCCTTCACCGTAGCTTAACCAGAGGTGGCTGCACAGCCATTTGCTGAGGGACACAAGCTCATTGGGCTGCTTGGAGTCTTCTAGAACTCGACTTTTACAAATTCATGACAATGACCTCCACAAAGCAGCCCTAGAGACAGGGCCTCACACAAGACACTTTGACCCCATTAGTATTGTGGAGGGAAGATTGTACAGTGGATACAATATTGCATGGCAACGTTAACAGATAATACAAAACAATATGAAGGGCTACAGGAATGACTAGAGGAACCATCTTAACGGCACAGTAAGGGTCTCAAATGGGGAGAATGTAACCAACTTAACCAACCAATGAAATGCCAAGCCTGTACATGCGCCCCTATCCCCGTAATCCGAGTGCGACACTGGTCGTATGGTTGGGAAGTGGGGAGGAGGCCCCTAGACAGCTGACAGCGTTAAGACTTCCTGGCGCAACCTTCAAAACAAAGATACAGAAACTCTTAAAAAAGGCACCAAGAGGTTTGGTTGCTGGTGGTGCTAGAGGTGTGGCCTGTGCTTAACACCAAACAGGAAGACAAGATAGTTGTAGAGGCCCACTCTGTCCCATCAGAGCTCTGCTACATTAGAGGCCTAGCCTTTTCCTCCTACCCCAAAACCCCATTCAGTTAGCCAGACAAAACCTCTCAAGCAGGCCAATCACGCATACATATGCTGCTACGCACAAAATAGGAGCCAATGCAGGTTTGTAAACGCCACTAAGGTGGTAGGGGTACAACTTTCCCCTTGAAGTGACTTCCGAGAGGGGAGGGGCTCTTTGGGAGTAAAGCTGGTAGCTGAATGGAGACTGGGGGGCAGGCAGGGGGCAGTTCTACTTCAGCGGATGACAAGAACCTTTGGCTTCACATAACAGCTATGCCTCGACCCCTGCCGGTAGTGCCAAAAGGGGAAAGGAATTCCTGGCTGGTGAACCAGCCCGTCCTTGGCCTATCCCCTATGACCCGAAAAGGGGCTAAAAAAAAAAATGCTTGCCCCATCGTCCCCAAACGGTGAATCAGCCGCCCTGTGTGACGAGAGGGTGGCACCATGCCAACGCAACCCAGAAAGTAGATAATTATAGACTACCGTCCGGGACTCCCTCTGTGCGGCCTCTGACTGCCATGTGCTGCTCCTTATAAGGGAAGGCACTGGCTGCCACGCCGTCCTCCACTACTACCAGGAACCCTGCTTCCCAGAGGCATGCTCCGTCTCCTGAGGAGAGAGAGGATCCGGAAGGAGGGGGGTATACAACGACAAGGAAAGGCTAAAGTGGAGGAGAAAATCCCCAATAGACAAACGTAAAGACATTTCCTTCACACACACACACACACACACACTCACTCACACACACGCACTCACTCACTCCCATGTCCTCACAGCCCTGGGGGGGAGGGACGCCATCTTGGAAGTGCGTTTCGTAATTCCACGTCAAAATTAAAAAATAAACCGCGGTCTGTCACCCCTCTCAATCATAAAGCCTCTACACGACTCTAAAGACCGCCTAAACCCACATGATACAGCATGCCGCTCAACTTTACAACACGCACATATTTTCTTAAGTATGTCCTTTTTACACCAGTGCTCTGCGTTTCTTTTTTTGTTTTTACCCCAAGTATACATTTTATATTAGATTGAGCTTTTTTTGCTTCATTTAGTTACATGACTTCAAATAAATTATAATCATTAAGGCCTTATTCTCATCCTCCTTCCTTTTTAAAGATGGACCATAGTCAACTGAAACGTGCAAACCCAGAGGAGCTATAAGGCACAAGAGGAAGCCGTCATATCAATAAAGATTTGAAAAAGAAAACCAAAAACAGAATTATCCAAATAACACTTAAATACAAAATAGATCACTTTGGATTGGATGGCATTGCGACACGCAAGGATTGAGTTCTTGACACTTGGCAAGTTCCCAGTCCTCTATGCCTTCACAGGAAAAGAAAGCTTTTTTTTTATGGCCCAGATATTGTCTTTATTTTTTTTTTCAACTTTTTCTCTGCAACAATTCTGTTCTCTTCAACGCCAGCGGCGGCCACTGTCCCGGCATACGGCCATATTTTTTTTGCTCATCTCATGAATACTTTTTGTCTGTTTTTTGTGTGCATGTTTGTCAGTTTGCGTCAGTTGCACGGCAACCACGTGGGAATGTTCTGGTTGGCCACATAGTAGTTGCTGAAGTTGTGGTCGCGCACGTAGGGCGCCGGCTGGTAGTAGCAGGTGACACTGGAGGCGTCGGGGATGGCGTTCTGCTCCGCCAGCACGTGGAAGGCCAGCAGCGAGATGAGGTTGAGGGTCTGGCGCCGCTCGTGGCCCATGAGGCACACGGTGCTCTCGTCCACCACGCGCCGCAGGATCATCAGGTAGTCGTACTTGCAGCGCTCCTCGCCCACAAAGTGACTGTGCAGGTAGGCCTCCACCTTGCGCTGCTGCTCGCCCACGTCGGGGAAGTCGATGAAGAAGCGGGAGCACATGTAGCGCTCCAGCGCCTTGAACTCGTCGGCGTCCGTGGGCTGGAAGTCGCGCACCAGCAGGTTGCAGTACTTGAGCAGCCCGCCACCGCGGATCTCCTCGGGCCGCTGCGTGGCGATCAGCTTGCCCCGCAGGTGGCCCATCGCCGCGCCAAAGTCGCCGTACACGCTCTCGCCCACCACGGACGGGTGGAAGGTGGCCGACATGGGCGCCCGCGACAGCTCGTAGTAGGCCAGCACAGAGTCCAGCACGATCTGGAACGAGTCCACGCTGAACTCAAACTGCCGGCGGAGCGTGTCCACGAACTTGAGCTCCACGTTGCGGCCGTTGTTGTTGCACAGCGAGATGAGGCTCCAGCGGTCCTGCTCCGTGTTCACCTTCACCAGCTTCTGCACGTAGGCCTCCTTCAGGGTCACCGCCGTGATGCGCTCCTTGTTCACGCCGTCCGGCAGAAAGTCCAGCAGGGTGCCCAGCACCACGTCGCGCACCAGCTGGAACTCAGACTCGCAGGGCAGGTCCACGCGGAAGATGACGTCCAGGTCCTTGTAGCTCCAGCCCACGTCCTGCACCAGCACGTGGCTGGCCGTCGAGCCGTTGAGGCGCACGTCCTTGACGCGCACGCCGCTGCGCTCCAGGCGCGAGCGCACGCGTGCCACAATGTCCTTCAGGCGCACCTCCAGCGTGGGGAAGTTGCCACGGCCGTGCACGGGCACTGCCTCCGACAGCACCTCGTCCAGGCGGCTCACCTGCTCCCAGGACAGCAGGTTGGTCGCCACTGTAGCCATCTTCCAATCAGAGTGCAGATAAACTGGCAGGACAGAAGAAAAAAAAAAAAACGTAAGCGATTTAACAACTTCATGCATATAGAATACAACCCTTATTGATTTGATTTAAAGAATACAAACGTACTTGCTTTGAAGGAGTATTGACATGTACAAAGGTGACAAGACCCTACCAGTTAAGAGTTCTGATAAACAGGGAGGAAGGGATAATAATTGTTTTCGAAAATATTAAGATTCAACTTATTGATTTAAAGAATGCACTTAATATATACACACACAATACAAAATAAAAGTATACCATAGGACGTGTTGTAGTAGCCAAATTCTGAGAAAGGGAAACCGCAATATATCATAAAGAGGGAACGACCTTTGACCTTTAAGGTCTCACCGGCGTGTAACGGGGCGCGCGCATCACACACACCTGGCTGCGCAACAGAGAGTAGGGGGGAGGGGCGGGGGGCGAAGGGGCGCCTGGCTTCCAGAAGAGCGTACCACGCCGCGAGCCTTCCGTTCCAGAACCGCGACGGGCACACACGTTTTAAATAAACACGACAACCGACTATTGTTTATTAAATAATTGTCAATCAAAACGACGGGTATTCAAAGAATGCCGACCGTATCGGCCTTCATTTATTGATGACCGCTGTTAGCCTCATTTCCCCGTTTGTGATTAAGGACACATTTATATCAAAACCCAGTTAGTGGACACCAAACGCCCGAGTGTAAATGTTAAGTTGCGTTACATAATGTTGAAAGATAATGCATATAAAAAAAAAGGCATGTCATCTAAACACCATACCAACGTTAGCAGTGGTACAAGTCAAATAGCACCACATCACGGATATCATGTTATAAAGAACCGTCCGGCTTGACCACTGCGCTCAGCTGGTTACATTGTAAATCAATGAAGTCATTCATACAATCGCGAAAGCAAAGGGTAGCCTACTAGGTAGATCTATCGATCAAAACTCAAAAACACTTTGAGCCATAAAACGCCAACATTTAAAAGTTAAACCGGGGAATGATATCGGTATCACGTGTCAAGAAAGGCGAAATCAGCAGAAATGTCATGACACGTGAAAGGTTTAAACGCCCAAAGCAGGTCATTTCTCCATGTGATGAATAAAAAGGTACATACGGTTCAAAAGGCTTCCACGGATAGAGGTCGAATTACAAAAGACTGAGGAAAGTTTGCATTCGTGCCGATACTTCCATATAATCCAGTAAGACAGACAACCGCAGCAGACTGCAATGTAGAAATTCGTCCTCAGCAGCTGACTGAGAGCAGGTATTTATAAGCCGAACCACAGCCTCGCCGGAAGACACAGCCAGCCCACAATACAGTCCCTCTTGGTTATTTAATGTGCATTTAAATAGTTGCAAAGTATTAATTATTTAGATTTATAGGAGGATATTTCTAAAGTACCTTCAGGTCCAATTTAAATCGACGATGGGGGCTTTTTGAATCAATTCGTTCTTAAGTTTGGTTGTATCAATGCGCCGATTGAAGACCTGTGATTGGTCGATGAAGGTTTTTGTGTTGCCAGGTTACCAGGGTCGCTTCCTGTTCTCGTTTGAAACGTCAGTGCAGTCACCACGACGTGAGTGGATGAATTTACTATACTAATAATTCTGATTCGGGTTAGGCCCCTACTAATTAATTTATACTTTCTCTTAAAATTGCTCTTTTCAACATAATGCATGATACAATACGTATTTGTTGAACATAGACAATAGACATCCCACGTCAAATACAGTAAAGGAAGTACAAATAGGTCTATAGAAAATTTAAATTTAAATAAAGTATATATGCATTAAAATAAAACTACGATAATTATACTTATTATGAATTATAGTATTTTATTCACTGGTTTGACCCTATTCCCATTTGAATAATGACGTAACACAAAGCACTAAATAGGTAGAAAACTTCATTAGTTACAGTTGCAAATAGACAAAATAGTGTCTTGGAATTGTTTTTATTATGGCGACAAACACACACACACACACACACACACACACACACACACACACACACACACACACACACACACACACACACACACAGATATCCACAAACACACACGCAAACAAACAGAAACACACGCATAGAACATGACAGAACAGAAAACAAAATGGTCTCCTTTTGAATTCCACAGAAGATGGTATGTTTTGGTCACTTCCCTTGAAAGCTTACAAGCAAACCGGTGTTTCCAAATGTCATAATCATATTAGTCTGTCAATATAGGTAAAACACATTGAAATCTCAGGAATTCCCCCCCCCCCACACACACACACACACACACACACACACACACACACACACACACACAC
>NC_044067.1:16947005-17042005 GCF_902167405.1 Gadus morhua | reverse complement strand
ACACACACACACACACACACACACACACACACACACATTTCACGAGGGAGTAAACGACAAAGGTCTTCTGGGTATCTGATCGATCGACTCACAGGCAGTTTAAAACCTACTTCCTGTGATGTCACCAGACCCTACTTCTGGTGGTTAAACTCTACCTCTTTCTTATAAAACTGAGCAGCTCAGTAGAGCCACACAAAAATAAGGTGACCCTTGGATACGGGGACATGAGACATTAAGCAATGGACGGCAGAACTCCAAAATGCACTTTGAATTCTGTAATTAAAGGGGTTATATTATGCCACCAGTGACACGCACACCTGGTGGAATAATATTACCCCTTTAACAATAATCAATGTGCATCATGCATCGGAACATGACATACACCCATGTGGCCATTTCAACCTGTATATAAATGTTTCATCACACGTGAGAATGTCCTCCCAAATGTTTGAAGGATAGATCCAATGTTCAGTACAGTCCACGTAGTTGAGGTAGGCTGATCCATCCATTAGAAAGCAAAAATCGAAAAGTGGCCCCTGGAACTACAGGACATCATTGCATTAGACATCATTCTAGGTTTATTTGATCTAGTCCTTCAGATAAAGTAGGGACAGACCGTGTGGAGACCCCACTAGACTACACACCAGTTGCATAGCGTCTCTGTTTGCAGCCGGTTGCTGTCAGGGGAGGGGGTGGTCTGGTAGACAGATGAGGAGTATGCTTTTGGTCTGCCTGAGTGGGAACAGGCTCATCGCATTACGGCCACATCACTTTTTCCACAGACCTCCCCCTCTGTCTGTGTTTGCCGAACCGGACAGACAGACAGACACTGGAGACAGACAGGCTCTAGTCTAGTACTGAATAATGAGGTTTAAACACCAAAATGATAGAGCTAGCTGGTAGACAATCACTGATTTGTGGGGACTTGACCTCTCTTTACCTCACTGTCTCCATCCCCTAACAATGGCTTTCGCAGGGAGGCACTGACCGCTATCAATAAGAGCCAGAGATTACTTACTTAACAAACAGACCAGGAGGTCCGCACTCACACTAAACTAATACAGAAGATGTGTAACAAGCAGGATGAACGTCAATAACACTAATAGGACAGTAGTGTTAGTTTGTGTGTTTCATTTTAGGTTGATGGAAGACTTCAGAGTACTGTATTAATAGGCACGTTGTAATGTAACAAGGATATGGTTTTGTAGCTTAAATACAAAAAAAGTGGGTACCCAGTGGGAACATAGCAATCAACATGAAAAAAACGCCATCTGTTGAGAGATTTCACAACGCGACGAAACTAGGGTACGTTAAGTCTCCCTTTCCTGTGGTTTTCATGTCATGGTTCGGTATAGAGAACTGCATGCAGGCTGAGATTGGGTCTTGATGTGTAACACTATACCACAATGCTGCAACATCATTTCTGTTACTTCCTATGAACTGTGAACGCCAGTTGCCGGTCCCTTTTATACAAAGGCACACATTTAAGCAAGAATAATAAGAACCTGATAAGAACAAAAACAAAGACATTGTAGACATGTATGGAGGTTTTAAATGTTTCTCAGTGATTTCATTTGGACTAATTTGGGCTCCAGCAGTCCTACTACATTATAGCAGAACTTCTGGGGCCTGGGCTGGAAACCACGGACTGCCAGTGGTGAAGTTCCTTCTCGTTTCCTTTCGTCACAGAGATATTCTATAAAGAAAACTTATTGGGTGAGTCGGAAAGGGATTGTAATAAATCAATACTGCAATACTTTTCTACAGTTAACTACTGCTGGCCGGCATGTGCTGGCCAATTAAGGGCTTTCTGATTCCAGTAACATGATTGGTTGACACAAATATGATGCAAAAGATTTCTGATTTGTGACTAAAGTTTAACAAACCCTATCCTATGAGTAAAAAGGGTCTTTGAGTCCTATAAAAGCGTGGCGCTTTAAATATTGAATAACATAAAAATCCACATCTTTAATAATGGATTCAACCCAAGTATTAAACTGATAAAAGTTCAGTCAGTTGTTCAGTTGGGGAGGCATAAAAGTTTTTTTTACATAAGCGATTGTTTTAATATCACATAGAACTATACTGTGTCATTATGAACACAAATGTAGGCAGATTACACAATATCACAAACAAAATGAAACTTTGAATAACGGCAGCTTACTTATATTGTTGAAAGGGAGCGATGCAGATAGACTACAGACAAGTTGATAAAAAATGTGACTGATTTCTTCACGCATACACACGCACACGCACACGCACACGCACACACACACACACACACACACTTTCTCTCTCCCCCATCTCTCTATTGCTCTCTCTTTCTCTCCCTCTCTCTATCTCTTACTCTGTCTTAGGGTATTTCTCGGTGGCCAGCCTGATGAAGTCTTCAGCACTGTCCAGTGACACCAGGCAGTCCTGAGTAAGGTGGTGGTGGGGGGGGGGGGGGGGGGGGGGATACACATGTTCAGGATACACATACATGTATTTATGTGTGTATGTTTGTGAGTATGCATGAATTTATGTAGTACCATTACGTGGAGGTATCTATTCTGCGGACCGCCACCAGGGGGAAACAGAGCGCTGTGGTCCCGCAGATGTTGTAGGAGCTCCTCGGCTCTCGGCAGACTCTGCCGCCCGGTCTCTCGGGAATTCATACCCAGCAAGGACTCCACTCGGACTGGTAACCTTCACAATCACATTCATTCACAGTCATTTATGGAATGCCTTGTTTGCGAATGAAGAGAAAAAATAATACAAATCGATAATAGAAAATATAGGTAATGATAGTTTGTCACCTGTGTAATATATAAACATATGCAAATTGCAAAACAATGTAAAGTAAATAACATAACATAACCCGCAGGGAGAACACTTTTTAGGGGCCATTCCGAAAGAAAGAGAATTTTAGAGTGGGAGAAAAGGCTCCAAAGCCACTTATTGCTCACCTACGGAGGCGACATTGCCCTCTCGTTGCCACGGTGAGTATTGTCACAAAACGTATGGAATTAAATCAGTTTGGGGTATTATATATTCATGAGTTACTTTATGTGTCCTCATTGGTCAAATCCGTGTGACCACCCAAGATGAAGTTAGTTTAAAGGTTAAGTTTGTCTATCTAATAAATCACAATCACATTTTTGACTAACTTGATCGACATTGGTCAGATCGTTCAATGAAAAAATATTGCTTGTGAAGAAAATAAGAATGCAACATGCATACGATGAATTAAGACGAGAGTATAGATCAAAAGTCTGACCGAGCTGCAGTAGTATTTTCTTCCATCGAGTGCAGACCTCTCTTCTGGTTGCAGCGAATAGAATGAATGTCGTAGTTAATTTTCTCCCATTCCTAGACCACACCACACACACACACACACACACACACACACCACACACACACACACACACACACACACACACACACACGCACACACACACACACACCAACACACACACACACACAACACACACACACACACACACACACACACACACGCACACACACACGCACACGCACACAAACACACACATGAAAGGAAAAAACAGAAGATAATGATCTTTACAATTATTTTTAAAAGCAGCTATGGGGATATGTGCCTTTGCTCAGAATTTACAGAACAAACTATATTTGGACACAGCAAATGATCAATAAAAACACTTTATTGATAGAAATGTCATTTCTTATCGATCCTAACGCATTCCTTGTTGGGCTAGCATTGACCCCCTGAAAGAACACACTCCTTTTTTTTCTGTTTAAATTGAGAGCCAGGCTTCTTACATTTTGTCTTAGAAACTCATTTAGACAGTACAATGTCCCCAGTGTGTGCCCTACTGTGGAAGCGCGTGTTACTACACTATTTACACGCAGCGAACAGTTTAAAATACCCCTGAGATATATAAAATACATTTCCTAGGTCTTCATTATTAACTCCACTTGACTCAACTTGAAACATTGTACATTCAATTATAACTGCATCAGTTACTATACATTAAAGCCTATATTGTGTAGCCCATAGGCCATCGTTTCTACATACTAAACCTTTTTGTGCAGAAGCAGAGTTGTACAATTACAGAGTTACATCTTAAACGGCTGTGCTGGTTTCGTCTAGATTCAATCAAACTAGTCCCATGTTGTTAATCAGGGACCTGTGCCAGTTATAGCTCCCCGAACCTTGAGCAGGAGTCTATCGGGGGAGCTAGTAAAGATCTGTATCTATACTTCAGGTGTGTGTATGCATGTGTGCTTAATAGGGGCCTTGATGTAGATTGTAAATGTTATGAATTAATGAATCCTTGTCTGTATGTCGTTCTGCCTGCATGTTTGCCTGTCTCCCAATGCCTGTCTGTCAACTTTATTCCTGCCTGTCTGTCACTCTCCTCAGTGTTCTGATCTGATCTGATCTGTATGTATGTATGTATGTATGTATGTATGTATGTATGTATGTATGTATGTATGTATGTATGTATGTATGTATGTATGTATGTATGTATGTATGTATGTATGTATGTATGTATGTATGTATGTAGGTATATATGTATGTATGTATGTATGTATGTATGTATGTATGTGTGTCTGCCTGCTGCCTGCCTGACTGTCTGTCTGACTATCCTGCCTGTCTGTATCTTACCTCAGTGTCTGGTCTGTCTGTTGATCTGTCTGTTTGATCTGTCTGTGGATCTGTCTGTCTGTCTGTCTGTCTGTCTGTCTGTCAGTCTGTCTCTTCACCTCCTGTGTTGTGGTCTGTCTGTCTGTCTGTCTGTCTGTCTGTCTGTCTGTCTGTCTGTCTGTCTGTCTGTCTGTCTCTCACCTCTGTGTTGTTGGTCTGTCAATCTGTCAGTCTGTACGTTTCTCACCTATGTGTTGTGGTCTGTCGGCCCGTCTATCTCTTAGTGTTGCTATCTGTTTGTCAGTTAGTGTGTCTGTCTCTCATCTCTTTGTTGTGGTCTGTCTAAGTCAGTATGTCTGTCTCTCCTCTCTGTGTTGTGGTCTGTCTGTCTGGTAGTCTTTCCGTCTCTCACCTCTGTGTCGTGGTCTATCTGTCTGTTTGGCTCTCACCTCTGTGTTGTGGTCAGTCTGTCAGTCTGTGTGTCTGATTCTCACCTCTGTGTTGCTGTCTGTTTGGTCCCTCAGGTCTAAGAAGGCCTGTAGCTCCGTGTCTGACTCCCTCCTGGAGCAGCTGGACGCTGTAGGGTCGGGCCGCGGCTCCCTCCCTTGGAAGGGATCTGGGGACGGACCTCTGGGATGGTTGCGACCCCAAGACGCCCTCCTTAGCCGGGTCGCTGGAGTCACTGGATGCAGGCTCTGGCGTTTTGGCTGCCTTGGTCTTCCTCATACTGGGAATAAATAAGTGTAAGAGTTGTCATGATGACAAGCACAGTCGAACACCATGATTCTGAACAAGGATGGAGGCAAAGTTATCACAATTAAAATAAAACATTTATTCAAATAAAATGTGCGTAAAAATATAACTATTTGCTACTATAGATAATACAAAAACTATAATTGAATAACAAAATTAAAAGAATTCTGTAAACCGTAATACCAGCGACTGAAGCATGATCAGCCTATACTATACATTATTATCTACTCTGGTTTCTGTCAGAAAAATGTTGTCATCCACTCACTGACAGTCGTAGCGTAGGCATATGTAACGTACCGTTAGAA
Organism: Gadus morhua; assembly: GCF_902167405.1. Classification (NCBI taxonomy): domain Eukaryota; kingdom Metazoa; phylum Chordata; class Actinopteri; order Gadiformes; family Gadidae; genus Gadus; species Gadus morhua. The sequence continues at coordinate 17,036,338 of NC_044067.1, read as the reverse complement.
TAGCGTGGTTCTCGCCTCTGTGGTGCTGCATGTGGTGAGGGAAGCAGCACACGGTGTACCAGCACCCATCAGGGCAAACTAAAAGCTTTTTATAGACTATATCTGACAGCCCAGCGATGGCCATACCTAGCTAACAAGGCTAGCGACAAGGTTTTCATACCCTAGCTGTTTCTAAATTCCCTAAAAGGAGAGGTAATTTAATAACTTGTATTGCACGCCCCTTATCTCTCTAAACCCCCCCTTCTCTCCTCTCTCTCTCTGTCTCTGTCTCTCTCTTTCTCGCTTACTCTCTCTTCTCTCTCTCTCTTTCTCTCACTGATTCTCTCTTTCTTTCTGACTCTTTTTCTTTCTGACTCTCTTTTTCTATCTCTCTCTTTCTCTATCTCTTTCTCCCACTGATTCGCTCTTTCTCTCAGTCTCTCTCTTTCTCTCACTCTCTCTTATTTCTATCTCTCTTTCTCACACAAATTTTCTTTCTCTAATCTGTCCTCCTCCTCTCTCCTGTATAAAGGATTCTCCCTCCCTCCCTCCCTCCCTCCCTCCCTCTCTCCCCCTCTATCTCTATCTCCCACTCTATCTCTTTTTCCCTCTCTATCCCCTCCCTCACTATCTCGATTATATTATGGTGGTGGTATAGTCTGACTGTCAGCAGAGTTAAAGAGAGAAAGAGAGAGTGAAAGAGAGAGACAGAGAAAGAGAGACAGAGATAGAGAGAGAGAATGAATACTTCATTCTTTCACCCACAGGAGGACATTCCTTGAGTGTGTGTGTTTGTGTGTGTGTGCGTTGTTCTGTAGACTGCTACTGTAACATTGTCACGCTACTCTACATTTTGCAGATCTTGCATTATATATATATTTGAACTTGAACTTGTAATGGTCTGGGACTCTGATAATTCTACTACTACTATTACTACTACTACTAGTTCTAATAATACTACAACCACTACTACAAACTAATAATAAATAATGCCTTTGCAGTGATGGAATATAGTTCTAAAAGATTGAATCATGGCCGTTTTATGCTTATAAAAACATCACATTCTTCCACCTAATGAATAGTCAGATTGCTAGCTCCCTCTCAAACAATACGAGTTATGTATCAAGGCAAACAACATATATTCACGTTTCCAGACCAAACAACCTATAATTCCATCCATGAGTTACATTCTTAGGGACCTGGAAATCTGAGTATATTTTAATGCACTTTGAGAATCCTATGCAAACCTACTATCAAAGACATTATGTGTATATGTTTGTTCACTGTCACATTGACATTGACTGCCACACCAGAATTTACAAGGCAAAGTGTGGTGAGATAATAAAATGGTAATAGATAGAATAGATGGTCGAGAGGATGGTCCTGGAGCACCTCAGGCCCTTGGTGCGTGACTGCCTGGACCCACTGCAGTTTGCGTACCAGACCGACATCGGCGTGGAGGACGCCATCATCTGCCTGCTTCACAGAGCTTACACACACTTGGAGAGGCCGCAGAGCATGGTTAGGATCATGTTCTTCGACTTCTCCAGTGCTTTCGGACCACCGTCCAGCCAGTCCGGCTGGTGGAGAAGCTCCAAGTGATGAAGGTGGATCCTGACATGGTGGCATGGATTTCAAACTACCTCACGGACAGGCCGCAGTATGTCAGGCTGCGACACTGCTTGTCAGACGTGGTGACCAGCAACACCGGCACACCCCAGGAACTGTACTTTCACCGTTTTTGTTCTCCCTCTACACCTCGGATTTCTGCTACAACTCCCGAGCATGCCACCTGCAGAAGTTCTCTGACGACTCCTCCATTGTTGGATGCATCACAGACAATAGGGAGGAAGAGTATAGGGAACTAGTTGAGAACTTTGTGGGATGGTGTGACAGGAACCACCTTCAGCTCAACACCGGGAAAACCAAGGAGCTGGTGGTGGACTTCCGGCGCAGAAAGAGCACCCCAATACCTGTTTCCATAAACGGGGAGGAGGTGGAGATGGTGGACACCTACAAGTTCCTTGGGGTGCACCTGAACAATAAATTAGACTGGTCAGACAACACTGAGGCCCTCTACAGGAAGGGACAGAGTAGGCTGTTCTTCCTGAGGAGGCTCAGGTCTTTCAAGGTGTGCACTAGGCTACTACAGATGTTCTACCAGTCTGTGGTAGCCAGTGCCACTTTCTTTGCTGCAACTTCCATTTTACATTTCTGAATGCCAGACAGCAATAGAACAAGCAACATGTAGCTAGTTCAGCAGCAGAGAATCGCTGTCTAAATGCAGCAAACCAAAGAGCAGCCCATTATTTAACACACATCCGCAACACACAGCGCACCGCACACCCAACCAACGGACATGCAAGTCTCGGTAACGGTGGCGGTGTCACGTTAAAATTGTACCGGGGGCGAAAATTGTACCGGCCTACGTCATCGTTTGTTTACATCCTGACAACCTGCTCGGCAACAGACGACGCGATGCAGAAAACATGTTTCCAAACGACGAAATAACATAATACAGATAGCGGATCGCTATCTGTATTATGATAGATAGCGATAAGACTTGTTTTTACTTTATATTTGTATTGTATTTAATTGTTTAATCGAAACAATAAAGAAAAAATTGCCCGCGAAACGGGCGATCGCGTCAAATGACGCGTCAAATCACGTAGGAAGGTTCTTGAACATTCTAGACTATGAAACCTGCTTAAAAAACTCAGTTTACTAGCTAAATTCGATTAAACAATTCAATACAATACAAATATAAAGTAAAAACAAGTGTTATCTAGCGATCCGTTATCTGTATTATGTTCTATTTCATGTAGGCTACGCCGTCTAGGCTTCGCCTTATGGGCTTGTCCCGTGCGCGCGCCTGCGCGCGCTGAAAATTCAAACTATGCACCTATCAGCGTGGGCACCGCCCACATTTCCCACGGTATCGTGTCTATATAACGCGGTGTATACCGTCGCTCATCCTCCCTTTTCTTTCAGCACTTGTGCTTATCAGCGAGAAATTGAGAACTACTATTAAGAAGATGAGAACTACAACACGGATCTCCCAAGCCGGTGGCAGCGGCTCGGGCGAGGCCGCGGACAAACGGCCCTTTTCAGGGCCACCTGAGAGCGCTCCTAGAGCTAGGTCCTTTTCAGGACTCCTATGCGCCTCCTGGTCCCGCCTCCCTGGCACCGGGTGACGGGCACTTGGCGTGCTTTTTTGGTTGCCTCGGCGCCGACCACGCCGCGGCCTGCTATGGCGGCCCCCGTCTCCTGTGTCGCCTGCCGGGAGCTGCCTGAAGAGGGGATCCTCTCCAGGCATCTCTCTTTTCCCCTGCGGTTGGAAATGGCTGACGCCATCGACCTATTCGGACCTGACGTCGACGATGGCATCATCGACGCCTCCCTGGACGACGTCTTCGGCGACTCGGCGTCCCGGTTTTTTCCCGCTCTCGGGTTACAACCGCCACCGTCATACAACACGAGGGTCCGCGCCGGATGACCGATCTCTTCCGGGAGATCATGGGTGAGGCGGCGGGCCATCAAAGGGATTCCCATGCCGGCCCCGCCTCTCGCCCCCGTATCTGACGATATGCAGGGCGAGTGCTTCGCACCCCATCTTTTTTCCCGGCGGGTTACCCAGTGCCCCTTGTTCCCGCCTTTTGCAGCACTTGTTTATTGCTGCCGGTGAGGACCCTTGGACCCTGAAGGCTCCGGTAAGATCCTACACGGATTTCACCAACGTGGAGGGGTGGGCCGATACTCAGGCGAGGGGGATCCCTCGTCTGGAGCCTCCCCTGGCAGCGCTTCTCTGTCCGGGCGCCGGATGGCTTCCTTAACGAAAAGCCGCTGCCCCCGACCGCAGATTGTCGGCCTAACGGACAGGGTGTTCGTTTGTGCCTCTCAATCCGCGGCGGCGGTCAACAACATCGCCCTGCTCTCCTCTGCCATGGTCTCCTTGTCGGCTGACAGGGAGGCCTACGGCCCGGAGGAAGCCGCGAGATGGCTGGCGGTTTCCCGCTTTTCCAGCGCCATCCTCCAGTTATGCCAGCCGATAGCCGTTTCGGCCGGCCAGCATATGGCGTGGGCTACCATGATTCAAAGGGTCATATGGCTCTCCCACACTGCGGTGCCGGAACGAGAGCGGGCCAGCCTCGTCCAGGGTCCACTAGCGCCGGATGGCCTATTTGGTCCCAGGTTCTCCGAGGTGCTCGCGCACCAGCAGTCAGTCCGTGAGAATCGTTCCCGGTTCGGGACGATTCTCACGGGCTCCTCCCGCCAGCAGGCTGAGAGGAAGCGGGGTCTAGGCCTGTCCCAGCGTTCCATGGGGCCGCCTCCGACTCCAGCCCCGGTGCAGCAGCCGCAGCCGCCGCGCACGGGGAGAGCAGCAGCGCCACGGACCGGGAAGTTCCGGACGCTTGCTCCTACTTTTTCTTTCCCTATTAAAGAAAAGAGTAAAGACCGTTCGTCCCCCACCCTTTATGGGGTTGGTGGAGACCACGCTACGGGACCCAGCTGCGAGCACGGCTCTGGCAGCAGAGGTGGCACGTCTCTGGTAAAGGGGGCCATCACTGTCGTTCCCCCCCACGAGTCTCACCTAGGTTTTTATTCCCGCTACTTCCTGGTTTCCAAGAAGTCAGGGGAAATGAGACCTATTCTGGATCTTCGCGTGTTCAACAGATTCGACCACACATTCGGCCACGAGGAAGTTCAGAATGCTCACGGTCGGAGCATTGTTCCGGTGTGTGAGTGAGGACGATTGGTTCACATCCCTGGATCTCAAGGATGCTAACTTCCACGTCCCTGTTCGGCAGGCGCACAGGAAGTTTCTCCGCTTTTGCCTTTATGGGGATGGCGTACGAGTACCAGTGTCTGCCATTCGGCTATTCCTGGCTCCGCGCACCTTCTCGAAGTGTGTGGAGACGGCGTGTTTGGAACCGCTCAGACGTCAGGGAAAGAGGATTCTCTTCTACCTAGACGATCTGCTTATTCTGAGCAACTCAGAAGAGACCGCGAGAAGGGACACCATGTTGGTGATAAACCATCTCTCCCTTCCTGGGTTTTGCCATCAACTGGGAGAAGAGCTCCCCCGCTCCCCAGCCGGCAGACAGTCTACTTGGGGCTTTGCCTAGACTCAGCCACCATGACTGCGATGCTTTCGCCCCCTCGGCGAGACGCCATCCTGTCGGCGCTCTCCCGTTTTCACGTTTCGCAGAAACGTGACCGCCACTGTCCACCATGCGCCTGTTGGGGCTGATGGCAGCTGCCCACCCCGTGGTCCCCCTGGGTCTGCTTTTTATGCGCAGACTCCAGCGGTGGTTTGCTCGCCAACGGTTTGGACCCCAGGCGACACAAGCTCAGGGTGCTCCTCGTCCCCCGTTCGGTGTCGCCAGACCTGGAATATTGGAAAGGACCCTCCGCCCTTCTCAAGGGTGTTCCACTGGGCAGGGTGGCGTCCTACGTAGTGGTCTTCACGGACGCCTCGTTGACGGGTTGGGGAGGAACGTGCCTCTCTCACTCGGTCGGAGACGAGTGGCGCACGCCCCCTACAGCACACATAAATGTGTTGGAGCTCGACGCTGTGAGGAAAGTGCTGTTGCATTTCTTTCACCTGGTGCGCGGCCGCCACGTTCTGATCAGGAAAGACAGCGTGTCGGCGGCGGCGTACATCAACAGACAGGGGGGAGTCCGCTCCCCTGCTCTCCACCGAAAGGCGGTCGAGCTCTGGCTTTGGGCTCATCAGTATCTCCGCAGTCTGAGAGCCCTGCATATCGCGGGCGCCCAGAACTTTGGGGCGGACCTCATGTCTCGAGGCGGTCCCCGCCGAGACGAGTGGCGGTTACATCCCGACATTGTCAGACTGATCTGGCAGAGGTTCGGGACAGCGCAGGTGGACCTTTTCGCGTCCCGGGAGAACACGCACTGCAGGTGGTGGTTCTCCCTCAGCCCTCGGGATCTTCCCCGTTGGGGGTAGATGCGTTGGCACACACACCTTGGCCGCGGGCTCTCTTGTATGCGTTTTCCCCCGCTCCAGCTGATCCTTCCTCTTCCTGGAACGGGTCAGACAGGAGAGGACTGTCCCTGATATTAGTGGCCCCGGAGAACCGTTCAGCTCTGTGGTTTCCAGAGCTGGCCGCGCTCTCGCGGTCGGCGCCTTGGCCAGTACCATTCAGGCCGGATGCGCTTTCACAGGCCCACGGGACGGTTGCACCACCCGCCCGATGTCTCGGGACGGCTGTTGGTTTGGCTCCTGAGAGGTTGATCCTGCAGGGCAAAGGTTTGCCTGAGGACGGTTAATCAACACTATTCAGAGTGCTCGTGCGCCTTCTACTTCTTCCCTCTATGCGGCGAAGTGGTGAGCCTTCTCTAATTGGTTGTGAGACGAACCACGCTGTCCCATCTCAATGCGAGGTGGGCAAGCGTGCTTTCGTTTCTGCAAAACTTATTGGAAAAAGGTTTTGGCCTTCTCCACTATCAAGGTCTATGCGGCAGCCGTTTCGGCTGGCCATGCAGGCTGTGATGGTGGACCGATCTTCAGCCATCCACTGGTCAAGAGATTCTTGCGTGGAGCTAGATGGGTTAGGCCTGTTTCACGCGTGTTTACACCACGCTGGGATCTCCCCACCGTGTTGCGCGGATTGTCCAGGATCCTTTCGAGCCTCTCTCCCAAGCCCCTTGGATGCCCTGTCATTTAAGACGGCGCTCTTGTTGGCCTTGGTTTCTGCCAAGCGGGCCGGTGAGCTAATCCGCTCTGTCTGTCAGCCCGAGTTGCTTGTTGCTAAACGAGGACAGCTCCTTCGTGTTGCTCAGACCTAATCCTGCGTTCCTCCCGAAGAACATTAATAGTTTCTTTTCGGTCGAGGGATATTGTGCTTAAGGCTTTTCACCCCCCGCCTCATTCTAGTGAGGCGGAGGCGGGGTTGCATCTCCTGTGCCCGGTTCGGGCGTTAGGCTATGTACGTGAATCGTTTCCGCCTCCACACAAACAGTTGTTTGTGTGTTATTAGCGACGCTAGCAGGGGCCGCGCTCTCTCTAAGCAGCGGTTTTCTCGCTGGGTATGTGAGGGGTGTTTGCCTAGCCTACTTCGGCAGGCTTGGCGCCACCGTTGGGCGTTAAAGCTCACTCCCACACGGAGCGTGGCGCTTCAACGGCTCTACTCAAGGGCGTTTCGGTGGAAGACATCTGCGCGGCTGCGTCTTGGTCTTCCCCCGGCCCCTTGTCCGTTTTTTACATGTTAGACATGTCCAGGGGCTCACTCGGCAACTCTGTTCTAGAGTCCGGGACCCATTTTACGGCTTAAGAATATAGACATGTTCTTTAAAGCGGCGTGGTTGGATTTCCTCTCGCCGGCTGGCGAGTTGGTCTTGATTTACCAGTCTCTTACTCTCCCACCTTTTTTCAAATGAAAAACAGGCTAGGGGTTTTCTATTGGCTCGCAATTGTCTGGTGGTTTTTGTTTACCAGTGAGGCACTCCCGCCGTTTTCTTCAAATAAGAAACGGCCGAGAGAGTCCCATTATTGGAGAGCCGAATTCCGTAGCTCCGCCCCCGGTGGTAGCGGACCTAATGGAAACCGTGTTGCTCTGGTTTTCTTTTCCTTTTCATGGGTTCCATGAAGCACGGAATAGAACCGGAGTCTTTACAGACTTCACTTTTTTCTCCCTTGATCATTGCCTTGCTTGATCTAGGAGGGAATTAGTTTTATAAAGCTGTTGTGTTTTACACTTCCTTGGCTTTTTGAGTCTTAATGTGCTCTGGTGACTTAGGTCGTTTTGACTGGGGTTCCAGCAGGAGTACATTGATCGGGCTCCGCTCGCAGCTTCACTTAGCCCATAAGGCGAAGCCTAGACGGCGTAGCCTACATGAAATAGAACGATAGTTATGTTATGATAACTCTAGTTCTATGATTGTAGGCGTAGCCGTCTAGTTTCCCACCTGCTGTACCCTCCAAATGCTGAAAGAAAAGCGTGGAGGATGAGCGACGGTATACACCGCGTTATATAGACACGATACCGTGGGAAATGTGGGCGGTGCCCACGCTGATAGGTGCATAGTTTGAATTTTCAGCGCGCGCAGGCGCGCGCACGGGACAAGCCCATAAGGCGAAGCCTAGGACGGCGTAGCCTTACAATCATAGAACTAGAGTTATAATAACATAACTATCGTTTCAAGAACCCTCCTACGTCATTTGACGCGGATCGCCAGTTTTCGCGGGCAAAATATTGGCATTTGACGCTGATCGCCCGTTTCGCGGGCAATTTTTTTTTATTGTTTCAATTAAACAATTAACTACAATACAAATATAAAGTAAAAACAAGTGTTATCGCTATCTATCATAATACAGATAGCGATCCGCTATCTGTATTATGTTATTTCGTCGTTTGGAAACATGTTTTCTGCATCGCCGTCGTCTGTTGCCGGGCAGGTTGTCAGGATGTAAACAAACGATGACGTAGGCCGGTACAATTTTCGCCCCCGGTTACAATTTTAAACGTGACAGCGGCAACACTACGCACAATAAACAACACACAAACAATAAAGACCCCAAACCCGTTAACCCAACTTAACCTAACAGAAACAAATTGACAAGAGGCAATAAACCCCCTTTTTCCCAACCGGCATCACGAATACCCAGACTCCCCGGGGGGTAGTGTCAAAATGCGCATGCGCACCGTAGTTGGCCAGCCTCAGACAGAGCTGTGTTCGAAATCGTTCCCTCATCATGGATGTAGTGCACTAAATAGGGTGCACGCCATTTTGTAGGGCGAATTCTCAGTGGTCCAATATATAGTGGACTAAAATAGGGTACTGTAGTTGCCGAGAGGACGGGAGTCGGAGGCGGAGTATCCAGCACAAAGTCTTTAATGAACACAATACAAAAAGACGTTCCATTCTTAATGTCAAAAACCGGACTTATTAGCTGTGTTCGAAATCGCTCCCTTATACACCTCGTTCCCCTATTCCCTATATAGTGTACATGATATAGTGCATATATAGGGAATAGGGAACGAGAATTCGGACACTACGCTGAACATTTCTAAACGTCATTTGGCGTCAGTAAATGCTACGGGTATTTGTGTGACGCAGACAGCTGCGCCAACATCATGTAAACAAACCTGGCACTCACGACGAAAGCTGGAGGTTGTATTGATGTTGAATGTTACATTTCCTTGTTTAATTAATTTTTAATGTTAAATATTCTATGTCAAATCCCAAATAAATTGTTGACATTTCTAAACGAAACCCGTAGACTCCATCATTAAATGTATTAGTTTTCGGGGGTCATTCGGCTTCTTCTTCTCCCCTGGAAATATACAACCGCATTGCATTGTGGTATACGGGAGTAACATGTAGGGAACATCGTATGTACCCTATTTTAAGTCCACTATATAGTAGTGATGTTACGTTTTGCGTCGAGGCATCGAGGCGTGTGTCGAGTATCTCGGCTCCTCCCCCAGCGAAGCTCCGCTTCGAGTAGGATTCACTTTGGCGAAATGACGTAGGGTGTGACGTTCGAGGCTTCGCCTCGGGCTTCTGCTTCGAAATATGGGTTCAGTATTGGCGGGAGATTTCGACTATAAAGATGTCCCGTATACGATCACAACCTTGTGGTATATTCAATATACACTAGTCTGTGATACGTAGTAGTTTTGAGCATTTGCATTTTCTGTAGTATCAATCGAAACATCACGTTCATTATTCATCATGGAGTTTGCCAAAAAGAGAAGGTTTTTCCCCTGTTTGGTAGCATCTTTCATCTAGTTGCCTCCCAATAAGGTTTTCAATAAACCACTGTCCAGAACACTCTAATGGCTATTAAATAATTAATCCTCTTCAGTTATCATACAGTATTGTTCGGCTTAGCTAAGGAGGTAGAGCAGTTTGACTTGTAACCAGTAGGTTGCTAGTTCAATCCCCAGTCCTCCTAGCTCAGTGTTGTTGTGACCCTGTCACTTTGCTCCTGACAGCTGACTGTCGCCTTGCATGGTTGACTCTGCCGTCGGTGTTTCAATGTGTGTATTTCCCGAAGTAAGTCGCTTTTGGTTAAAAGGTCTGTTAAGACACACTTTTGCCAAATGATTTATTTTCTAGCATGAGCTCTGTGCCATTTTTAGGAATGTCACACTCACACACAGTATCATTGAAATGACTTCAATTCTCCAATGATTTAATGTTGTATCGGCACACGAAGCAAAAATCCCATTTTGGGTTGGGTTGTCATAATTTCATTCACCACTAGATGTCCCTAGCGTACTCATTTGAAGCTTCGAGCACGAACCACTTTGGTGGTTCATCTGGCTTTGAGGCTTTGACGTACAAAATCTGCATATTATCACACTTAAAGATGTAGCAAGACTTAGAGGGCTCATGTCACCGAAAGACTTACAAAGAGTGTCAGTTCCCCTATAGAAGAGTCCCTTTTCTTACTTCCTCATTTATAACCCAATGTTTTTGACAACAGCAAAAAAAAAATCTTTCATTTCCTCCTGAAAACATGAATATATTTTTGTAATTGTTTGAGCTGAAGCCTTGTTTTGCAAAGTATATTTCTTTGAAAACATCAAAACACCTGACATGTATGTGGCCTATTTAGGCCCCACCTAACAAAGGAAAGACAAGGGCTTCAATAACAAACACACGGCACGCAACGAGTAACCGCTTGAAACACATTAGGGGAGGAGCAGCAGTAATTACATAGGAGGGAAACTTGACCTGACTTGACCAAGACAGAGATACCCAAGTAAACAGGAAACACACCCAAAACAAGACAAGGAAACAGACAGACCATGACAGCGGGCCTTTTTTTTGAGATTTATGCGGCCTAAATTGCCTGGGGGTTATACCCATGAACCTCGCTGAACATACCCAGGCTTTCTTGGGAAAACCTGTCTCGACAGAGACGCAACTCGCAATCAGAGTTAAATGGTACAATGACGCTCACTTTAGATTCCAATTAGTTGAACCAGGTTTTCCGCTTTAGGTTCAATGCACGTTCACATAAAAGGGGCGTTTATCGCGTCATTTGATTTGACTCTCCCTTATGCAAAATGAATCGAGCAAGAGCGGTGCATTTCACCCAAGGCGAGCAGTGTATTATTATGAACTCCAACGAGGAATTGGAACGCCTCGGGATCCCACCGTGCAGAGCTCGTCAATGTGGCCCGGAAAGGGAATTCTGGGGCCCCCTGCTTGAGCTGCCCCCCCCGCGACCCGACCCCGGATAAGCGGATGACGATGAGGAGGAGGGGCTCCAGGACTGTAATGCAAGTGTTGTACACTTCCTTGTTATTTGGATAAGGCAAGGCAAGGCAAACTTTATTTATATAGCACTTTTCATACACAAGGCAGACTCAAAGTGCTTCACATATAAACATTGTCATACAATAAAATACAATAATAGATAAGTAAAAGAAAAACATATGCAAAGAAATGGGTAAAATAGAAAAGGCATTTTTAGTATTAAATAGAAATAAAGGCAAAGTTAAAAAAGCTTTTTAGAAAGTGCAATGTATTTAAGATTTTAGCAGAAAGCTATAGCAAACATAAAAGTCTTCAGTCTTGTTTTAATGGTGCTCAGAGTTGGGGCAGGTCTTAAATCCTCTGGGAGTTTATTCCAGCTATTGTTGCATAGTAACTAAATCCTGCTTTCCCATGTTTTGTGTTTACTCTGGGGATAATTAACCGATTGGTCTCAGAGGATCTTAGTGGTCTACAAGGCTGATGTAGTGGAAGCATATCAGTTAAATATTTTGGGCCTAAACCATGTAGGGATTTATAGGTTAGCAACATGATTTTAAAATCAATTCTCTGACCTACAGGAAGCCAATGTAACGATTTCAGAATTGGTGTAATATGATCAAATTTTTTGGTCTTTGTTAGAACTCTAGCAGCAAGCATTCTGAACAAGCTGAAGCTTCCTCAGAGTTTGTTTTGGGAGACCTGTGAGGAGACCATTGCAGTAATCAAGCTTACTAGTGATAAAGGCATGTACAAGTTTTTGTAAGTCTTCGGTGGACATGAGCCCTCTAAGTCTTGCTACATTTTTAAGGTGTTAATATGCCGATTTTGTAACTGATTTGATGTGACTGTCAAAATGTAAATCTGAATCCATGATAACCCCTAGATTTCTGCTTTGATTGAGGTTTTTCAGGGACAGAGAGTGAAGGTGTTGGGTTACTTTAAGCCTTTCCGTTTTTAGAACCAAATACAATTATCTCTGTTTTGTCCTCATTTAGTTGAAGGAAATTTCGGCACATCCATTCCTTCACTTGCTCAATGCACTGGCACAGCAGATCTATGGGCCGATAGTCATTTGGTGATAGCGATACATAGATTTGCGTGTCATCAGCATAGCAATGATGGTCAATATTGTTATTTTGCATGATTTGCCCTAGCTGGGAGCATGTAGATGTTGAATAAAGAGGGTCCTAAGATCGAACCTTGTGGGACTCCACATGTCACGTTGGTTGATTCTGATACAAAGTCGCCAATGGAAACAAAGTAGTTCCTATTTTGTAGGTAGGACCTGAACCAATTTAAGACAGTGCCTGAAAGCCCCACCCAGTTTTCTAACCTTTCCAGAAGTAATGTATGGTCTACAGTGTCGAATGCAGCACTGAGGTCAAGGTGGCATTAGTATTGAGGTTTTGCCAGAGTCTGTGTTAAGACGGATGTCGTTTACAAACTTTAATAAGGCGGTCTCAGTGCTGTGCAGGGGTCGAAATCCTGATTGGAAGGTGTCATAGCAACCAGTTGATGCCAGGAAGTGATTTAGTTGCTGGAGGACAACTTTCTCAATGATTTTACTTATGAAGGGTAGATTTGATATTGGTCTGTAGTTGTTAATAATAGAGGCATCTAGGCTCCGCTTTTTTAAAAGGGGTTAAATAACTGCAGTTTTCAAAGCTTTTGGGAACTTGCCTGACTGGAGAGAGTTGTTAACTATCTGCAATATGTCTACTGCTAGGCAGTCGAAAACATTCTTAAAGAGGTTGGTAGGTATAGTATCAAGGCAACAGGTGGATGGCTTTAGTTGTGTCACAGTTTCCACAAGATTTTGAGAGTCTATAACATTAAAGCATGCCATCCTTGCCACGTAGTTTTAGCCTGAACAGGGTGGTAGTCAACATTTTGTTTGACGTGGAGATATTGATGGCGCGTCTGATACCTTCAATTTTATCAATATAAAAAGCTGCAAACTCATTGCATTTCTGCGTGGAATGGAGATCAGGTGGAATTTCTGTTGGGGGGTTGGTCAGTCTGTCAACAGTTGCAAATAGGGTTTTTGCATTATTAGTGTTGGTTTTAATGATATGGAGAAAAATGTTTCTCTAGCATTTTTTAAGTCTAAATTGTAGGCACGGAGGCTCTCTTTATAGATATCATGGTGAATATGAAGTTTTGTTTTTACGCCAGATGCGTTCAACCTTCCTGCATTCCTTTTTCTGTGCTGTTACAGAAGCAGCTTTTCTCCAGGGTGCCTTTTGCTTTCCAGAAATCGTTTTAACCTTATAAGGTGCAATGACATCTATGACTTTCAAAATTTTCAAATTAAAGTTTTCTACAAGATCATCAGCAGAACATGGGTTTAGAGGTGGTAGCAAGGAGATGGCCTTTTTAAAAAGTACATTAGAATCTTCATTGATATACCGTTTTTTGACAGTGTTTGATTTTGTCTGTATGTCGGGAATAAAAGATATGTTAAAGAAAACACAAAAGTGGTCAGACAAGGAAGGATCAGTCACAGAGAGATCAGAAACATTGAGGCCCTTTGTGATAACCAGGTCTAGAGTGTGCCCCTTACAATGAGCATTCTCTTTCACATGTTGAGACAGTTCAAATGTGTCAAAAATGGTAAAAAGTTTTTTTGCACACTTGTCATTCAAATCATCAGTATGAAAATTGAAGTCACCAGTTATAACTAGACAGTCAATTTCTGTGGAGATGCTAGACAATAATTCTGTGAATTCATCAAAAAAATTGCAGAATATGTGGGTGGCCTGTAAATAATTAATAGGAGAACTCTGGGGAGCATTTTTGTCTCAGTAATACCTCAGGACTACTATCAGGTACGGGCGCGGGGGTGGGCGCGCCATCCTCCTGGGTGTTAGCAGCCTGCGGCCATGACGTGGCGATGCTATCATTGACACAGATGCAAGTTTGATGCCAGCATATTCCAGTTTCTTAAATTCGGCTGGAAAATCGCAAAGGGAGACATCGGAGCTGGAGTTGTTGTTGTGGCTAAGGGAGAGGATGAGGCTGGAGGTCATCGTCGATGGGGGAATGCAGAGGAGGGGGTGGCCGTTCCTCGCCAAGCCAGCATCAGCGATGGGGGAGGCACAGTGTTGATGGCGTCGGGCGGCTGTTGTCTCTCTTCAAGGGTCTGTGGGCTGTCTGCTATCCTGTGTGTCAGATAGTGGCAGAGTAGTTGTGTGGGGAGGCTTGTAGTCTCGCTTCTTCTCAACCTGTGCTCTGATTGTGGCCTGTGCGTCAGACCAAGGCAAAGATTGTGGCTGTGCGTAAAGCGAGAAGAGAAGATTGTCCCTCAACAGTTGAGCTAACCTGTTTGTGTGTAGGCCATCTGCTCTGAAAAGATATTTGCGCCCCCCAGAATAAGTGAAATTGTCAATAAAGTCCCTTCCTCTTTCATTGCAGACTCTGCAAGCCATGTATTCAGTGCAAGTAGACGACTGAATCTGTTTATTCCCCTGTCAACTGTTGGTATGGGTCCACTGATGGAAGACTTGATGTGTATTTTGTCCAGTGTATCCAATAGATCAGTGTAATCCCTCTTCAGAAGTTCTGACTGTTCTCTTTGAATATCATTAAATCCTGCATGCACAATAATCTGTGAGATTTTGGGTTTTCCAATATGAGTTTATGGTTGATATCACTAACCATTCCATATGGGAAGATGCATATTTTGATCTTCTTACCGGTTATATCCTTGATAGTTGAGTCTCCTATAATCAGAGTGTCTGGTTCATCTGCTTTCTCTGAGATGGGCCCTTGTTGGACGGTGGCAGACACATGCGCAGCCCGCCTCCGTGGCGACTGGTTGTTCCGTCTCTGTCCGCACTGTCCGTCCGGACGCATCTCGGGGCTCAGGGGTGCATCAGTGGCAGGCGCGTTCGTGGACTCTTGAAGTGGCAGGAACCGGTTCTTCAGTGGCAGGGTTGATTGGAGTGACGGGCTAATCCGGCTGATACATGTAACTTTAGCTTTGGGTAGCTTAGCATTTGGTGTTGAGTGAACTTGTTGATTCACTTTGGTATGTTGCTTTGGCTTAGCGCCGACTCTGTTCCAGTGAGACGGAGCTGGAACTGTCTCTCTCTTGTCCAGCTTCGGGAAGGATACAGTGTAGCTTTGATCATCTTGCTGTATCTGAGTGAGCTCAGTAAACTCACCCATCGGCACTGTATCCTGTGATAGTCCTTTGCATTTTTCTACTGCTGCTAGTCTCGTTTCAATTAAAGCCAATGTCTGTTTCAGTTTGGCGCAGTCTGTGCATTTCCCAGTCTCCGTGCCTGAGATATCCGAATACAGAGGCATGTTGGCGATAGGAAAGTCCAAGGCTTTTTCTGCGGTCTGATCCGGGAGTAAAAAGTGCCAAAATGTATTGTTGAATCGAGCGATTGAGGACGACGGAAACAAACTATATACTGTTAGGTAAATAAAATAAGATAAAGTAGATTTGAACGATGAATTAAGTAGTTCTTTCTAATGCCTAGCGGAGCTTCGGGAAACATGACCTCTCTCTCTGCTCTCTCTCTTCTTTACCGGATAACGTTCTGCTTTTGGTGTTATGGCGCATAACACGTCGGACTCTCGTCTCTGGTATTTCTACAACGAGACTCGTATTGGGGGTTATCTCAGCCAAGGTTGAGAATGAATGGGGGGGAAGGAACTTTGGCTTTGACTCCCTCAAGAACATGAACCACGACATGGAGGAGAAAGGGATTGTTGGCGGCGAATGTCTCCCGCTTGAGCCCCGCTGAGGGACCACCGCCGGAGGCGGAGGTGCCTAAGCGCTGCCCGGCAGCAATCCCTTTCTCCTCCTTGTCGCGGTTCAGTCTACTTCACATTGATGTGGACGTTGAAGAACCAGGAACGTCGGAGAACCCAACGCGGTCGTTTGAGATTCATAATATCGGCTCACACAGCTTTTGGCCGTGATAATATATATTATATGATATAGATATCTATGTAGGCTATATGATAATATTTAGATATAGAGCTCCAGGACTCCCGTGTGTTCTAGAATATTTACAGAACACGGCTAATGGCTGTGTGCGCCTCGCCATTGAGATACATCCACAGTAAACAAAGCGCATGGTACCGTGGCTGCAAGCTGCTCAGGGCCCCACTCTCCTCCTTGACCCGCCTCGCTCCTCCTCATTTGCATTATAGCTACAGACACCAAAACAGCGCATTTGGGGGAAGCTCAATGTGCGACTGGCTCGGAGTGGCTGTAACTCTGCACCACGGCTGAATTTCGGGAACGTCTTTGAATACTGTGTTAGTTGCCAACTAATACCTATATTAAAGAATACATAAAATAGCATGTCATGGGACCTTTAATATGCAAGGGGAATAGTCACACAATCACACTCACTCTGACAAAGCACCAAGAACTGAGTGTGTCATAGAGAGGCGCGACGTCTCTCAGGTAAAACCTAATAAAAGAGCATCGGGAAGCCCAGGAGGCTGCTGTGCAGATATCCTCCATCGGCATCCCTCTTTGCAGAGCGACAGAGGACGATATTCCTCTGGTTGAGTGAGCTCTGATAGTCTCAGGCGTCTCTGCCCCCGCTGACACGTAAGCCCGTGTGATAGCATCACACAGCCAATGTGACAGCCGTTGTATCGTCAGGGGGAGGCCCTGGGAATGTTCACTGTAATGCACAAATAACTGTTGAGATTTGAGCAGAGCCTCCGTCTCTCCTCACACCGTTTAGGAAGCGCTTCATTAGGGGTGACTAAAAACTGTTTTTATCCCCGAAGCCTTCGTGGCATGATGGAACAGCAGCCGCGTACCTTTTAACCTTGCTAAAAGCCAGACCTCCTTCCATCAGCGCCTGGAGGAAAGAGAGCACATTCGACAAAGTGCAGGAGATGGGATCACAACCCCTCTCTGTGCACCATTTCTGGAAAGCCGCCCATTTAGCCGAGTAACGCGCTCTGGTGGAGTCCGCTCTGGTGGAGTCCGCTCTGGCACCCTGGATGGTCCATACGAACTCCTGGGAGATAGATAGATAACTTTATTGTCATTGCACATGTTACATAGCAACGAAATTACCAGATACATTCCGTCCAAGAAACATAAAAGACAGTTTGGGGAGGCAGGACAGAGAGACTGTCAGGCGCTCGTTTGATAAGAAACATGCTGCCCTCTTTAGAAAATAAAAATAAAAAGCGAAACAAGAGGGTAACAAGGGAAAAAAAGTGAATACCTAAACTATGCTCCTCTAAGGGGGGCACAGTGTAGGGATTAGCAAAAAACACCTCAGCACATAAGCAACATATCAAAAACATCACATACACATGTGGGAGGGGGGAAGGGTATCGGGGAGGAGAGGTGTCACAGCTCAGACCCCGGGAGGAGGACGCAGCCAACGGGCGCATCGCATCACACACGGCATACTGTACTGTAACGTGGGACGGAGAGGGGGAGGGAGTCCAGGTAGGCGGTGATTCCAGGGGGTTTGTGTTATCTGTCTTGTGTGTGTGTGTGTGTGTGGTGTGTGTGTGAGCCAAGGACTCCATCTCCACCCAGGACTCAACAGTGTCTCTCCCGTCTGATGCTGGTGACGAGGACATGACCGTCGCCCTGGAGACGACCACGAAGAGTTCTGAACCAGAGACAAAGTTCACGGGAGGTGGAGGATAGGGGAGGGGTGGCAGGGCATCTGTCTGCATAACAACCAGGGGAGTGGAGAGATATCAGCCTTCCAAGGCCGAAGTGGGGGAGCCGAATAAAGATAACGATTGCTTTGGGTCAGGCCGACTCTGCAATTTCCGCCAACCTTGAAGTCTCTCTGATACTCTCTGCAGTATTCCAAACTAAGAAAAAGCCGAATTAGCCGAATTTCGGTGGCCCGTACTAAGCCCGATCCAACTTCACCAGAATGGTATCCAACTTGCAATTTTGTTCGCACATCGCATGAGTCTGTGTGACGGCAGCCCGGCACAATCCAACAATGACGGGCAGCTTCTCAATAGCCGAATATGCTGCCATCGCCTTACTAGCTTTGCGATAGAACAGGAACCCGCAACCTCCAAACAAGGAATCCTGTTATCATAATCCCAATTATGTAGACGTCTTCAACATCCTCGACGGAAAGTATGGCGAGACACAAAGGCCTCCACTGCTTTCAGGAGTCCAACATGTATCCCGCTGAGAACGTTCCGTCAGGGCAGGCGGGCTCTCCTCTGCCCTGTTTTCTCGTCGAGAAAATATGATCACTAGCGTTGAGAGACCAGCCAATCAGATCCATAATTTAGGTTTCAGCTAGAAATGCAGAGGGAGGCTCTGACAGATTTAGAAGAGACAGCACCGGATAGAGACAGAGACAAAGATGGAGGCAGGAGAGATAAGGGCCGGGAGCGAGCAGAGGGAGCAGAGAGAGAAGCGACCGCCTTCGTTGGAGGCAGAGTAAGAGAGAGGCCGAGACCCTCTAGGCGCTCGCGTTCAGCGGCAAGGCCCACAAGCGCTGGCCGATCTCTGGGTAATCTATGATTGCTCCGCCTGCCTGTGAGAGAGCGTCTCGCCGCCAAGGGAGTCCCTTCGGCGGCCCCGAGAGCAGACGCTGGAGGCAGGGAAAGCACTGTGCACTCGTGCGTTGCGGTGCAATGTGAATCATATACAGCCGCTCCTCTTGGACCCGGTCTAAGACTTGGGGAATCATAGGGACGGGTGGGAAAGCGTACAGGAGTGTGTTCGGCCACGGTCTGTGAGATGGGCTGGACACCGGGGTTGTACCCTGCTCTGATGGAGAGCAAGTTTGTGTGCGCCCAGCATAACAGCTGTCTCGCTATGCTCAGCAGCTGTGCCGAGCGCACGCCCCTGTGGCGATTTATGTATGCTGCTGTCGCCTTTTTGTCTGTGCGAATCATTATGTGTTGATTCATCAACATTGGGGCAAAGTGTTGGATCACTTTCAACACAGTGAGGAGCTCCAATGCGTTTATATGCATGGTCACGGGGGGCGGCCAAATGCCGCCCACTACGTGAAACTCGCATGTTCCTCCCCAGCCCGACAGAGAAGCATCCGTGAACACTGAGATGTGTGACGTTGCTCTGCCCAACGGCACCCCTCTCGCAAGAGTTCGGGGATCGCCCCAGTGGGTCAAATTGGGGCCCACTGATAGGGGAATGGTCACTTTGCGCCGCTGTTGGCACACTGGATCGATGCGCAGGCGAGAAAACTTTGAGTTACTTAACGTAATCCCTGGTTCTTTGATAACAGAGTGAGGTGTTTCACTATGGGAATCGCCCAGGCGTGACCTACTACTGGAAGCTCCAATTTCACCATGTCTGTCCTTGACAGACAGGTCGGACTGTGCCACAGGGTCCCGCCCCCTGCACTTATACAGTCGACCCGCCCTCCTCAAATAATTATATGCCGGTTTCTTTCCGTGTAAATGCAAGGAGGGACGTGTTGGTGAAACACCTCACTCTGTTATCAAAGAACCAGGGATTACGTTAAGTAACCCAAAGTTATTTTTCTAACTTCGCTCAGTGTTTCACTATGGGAGATATAGACCACTCCCGTATTGCATATGTATCCCGAAGCCATGCAAATTTAGCCAGGCAGCAAACATCACTTTGAGTCTGGTGAGATCGTCTCTAGCACGGCTTGAGAAACAGAAGGCCCTGAGACATCCAGCCTATAAAACCTAACAAAGGTGTGAGGTGTAGCCCAGCTCGCCGCAGCACAAATGTCACGCACCGACACTCCCCTGAATAAGGCCCATGAAGTAGCCATACCCCTTGTGGAGTGGGCCCTCAAGCCATGGGGGGGCTGCAAGCCCCTACTTTCATAAGCAAGAGATATAGCCTCCACAATCCAGTGGGATAGTCTCTGGCGGGACAAAGGCTTGCCTCTATGGGGAGTGGCCCAAGACACGAACAGCTGATCCCCTTTCCGAAAAGCAGCTGACCGTCTCACATATACATGTAGGGCCCGTACCGGGCATAATGTATCGAGTCTCTGCTCCTCCGCAGAGGAGAACGGAGGCGGGTGAAACGCCGACAGTTCCACCGTGAGACACCTATAGGTCGACTCAACCACCTTAGGCACAAAAGCCGGATTGGGCCGCAGACAGACCTTGGAGATCCCCGGAGCAAACTGCAAGCAGGAAGGACGGATAGACAATGCCTGTAAATCACTCACACGCTTAGCTGTGGTTAAAGCTAAGAGCAACACCAGCTTCAGCGACACAAACTTCATCCCCACCGTCTCCAACGGCTCAAAAGGGTGATGAGACGGGGCATCCAGCACCACCGATAAATCCCACAAAGGGACCAGGGGCCTGGAAACTGGGAGCTTGCGACGCGCCCCCTTCATGAAGCGACAAACCAAGGGATGCTGCCCTGCAGGCTTATCCCCAAAGCCAATATGACAAGCTGAGATGGCCGCCAAGTACACTTTAATCGTGGAAAAGGCCGTACCCTTTTCCAATAATCCCTGTAGGAAACACAGTAGGTCCACCACGGAACACTGATATGGAATGGCGTGCCTCGAGTCGCACCAGTCCTCAAAAACCCGCCACTTGCCGCTGTAGAGCTGGCGAGTGGAAAGGGCCCTTGCATTCTGAATGGTGTCAACGACCTGTGCAGGCAGGCCTGCCGCATTCGAGTTCCAACTCTCACGGGCCAAGCCCAGAGCGCTACGCGGTCCGGGTGCGGATGGTAAATCTCCCCGCCCGCTTGGGAGAGGAGATCCCTGCGCAGCGGATGGGGCCATGGGTCGCCCGCCAGGAGTTGCACTATTTAACACCAGCGTAACACACGCTGGTGTTACTTTCACCTTGTGATTCAGGTGGCGACGGGAGCACAGACGTAGTGCTGCGACCCAGCGCTGAAAATCTCTCATCATCAGACGATCCAAATGCACTACTGATATCACCGAAGCCATAAGGCCAAGTAGGCGTAGGCATAACCTGAACGATACGGTCTCTTCCCGCCTGAAGAGGGAGAGACACTGCGTGAGAGACGTCTCCTCTCTGATAGTGTAACGCGATAAGAGAGAGAGTCTATGTGGAGACCCAAATATTCCGCACATTGTGCGGGGTCCACACGGCTCTTTTCCCAATTTATGCTGAATCCCAGAGGCCTCAGATGATTTACCACCGTAGTACAATCTCTGAGTGCCTGTTCGCGTGAACTGGAACATATCAGATAATCGTCCAGATAAGACAATATTCTGATGCCTCTGTTTCTTAGCGGTGACAGTGCTGCCTCCACACACCTGCTGAACACTCTCAGGGCCAACGATAGCCCGAACGGGACCACTTGGTATTCGTAATCCCTGTTCTGAAAAGAGAACCGGAGAAATCTTCGGTGCGCGGGATAGATGGCAATGTGAAAATATGCGTCCGACAGATCGATCCTTACAAACCAATCCCCTGGACGGATTGAACGACTGAGTACTTTGTGTGTTAACATCCTGAACGTGTATTTCAGGATGTCTGTTTAACAAACAGAGATCTAATATGGGGCGAAGGGACGAGCTCCCTCTCTTCGGAATGAGAAAAGCCCTGATCGCTTGTTTTCGCAGCAGGGACGATATTTCGTCCTCTAGGATTCGTGCCGAATCCCCACTGGCCATAGAAACCAACACGCCGTTGAATCTGGGTTGTTTCATAGCAAACTGCAGTCTGTAACCCTGGGAAACCGTAGACAGGATCCACGGGTGAACTGTGCATTCGCGCCAATGTTCCACTCGCGTAGTGGGCCCATGTGATCATGCCCCAGCGACGTCACCCTCGAGACGCAAGGGGAGAGGTCTGCCCTCACAGGAGAAGCGTGATCTCCCCCTATGGGAATGTAGGGACCAAGATATTGTTTTATTTTGTTTTGTTTTGTGCATTTCACCCTTGGCTCTGGGCCTGGTTGCGAAAATGCAGGGTTTATTGTGTTCACCTTTAAAACGAGGGAAAATAACTTGTGACACTGGGAAAATGCTTGCTGGCACTGTGTCAACAGTTGCCCCTGTCTCAGTTCGCCCTGAACGTGAGGCGAGAGAGACTGAGGCCCCGTCCACACGAAGCCCGAAACGGGCAAAACCGTTCCGGTTTCGATCTGTCCGGTTTCGGAGTATCTCCGTAAAGACGGAGTCAAGCGAAACCGGGTAGATCTGTAGAAACACTGTAGTAAACATGCCAGGCCCATAAGGGGCAAGCATGCGCATAAAGGCTGCCCCCGGAACCACTAACAACACAAACAAATAGTCAGTCAACAGTCTCAATAAATAATGGCTTAGTAACCCAACAAGGGACATGATCTGCTGCAGAACGATTACAAGCCTGTAGTCCGCCATCATCTTTGTTGTTGTGAGTTCTGAGACTCCGCGGGCTTAACAGTCATTGGCTAGAGGCAGTGGCGGGCCGTACTATTAGCCAAACCAGGCATTTGCCTGGAGCCCCGGGCCCCATAAAAGGTTTTTGGGGCCCCCAAAATGCCCCAATGTATATATTTTGTCCCCATATTTATTATTTTTATAAAAATCTCTTCACAATAGTAGCATCAGGATTTCTAATTACTTATGTTTTGACGATCTTTCCGTGTGCACCCCCCTTCAGTCTGCACTACATGGACTATTCCATGTTACTCTCATCACGCTCATCATGCGTATGCGGAAATAATGTCAAATTCAAAACAGTAAGCGGTAAGAGAGAGAGAAATCGAGTGAGACATAAATCGAGTGAAACATGAAGCGATCGTGCGAAAGCGGGTCACATAAAAAGAAGAAGAAAGACCAAAGGCAGGACTTTCTTTCAAAGCTGCCAAAGCTATCCAGCTTTTTTACAGCCACCGCAGTGGCAGTGGGACCGTCGGCGGATCAAGAGCAGCCGTCAACGTCGTTTTCTGTCACGTTACTGCTCCTTTCATTCCAAGTGGCTCTGGCTCAGCCAGCAGCGATGCTAATGACGTGTGTCAACAAACTGACGGAGATGATGCACAACTGGTAGTGAATATTTCTCACTCTCCTTCTTCCACTTCGGTTATTGAAATTGATGACAATAACGATAACAATGACTGCGAGACACATATTCCTGTGGATGACCCAGCACTCTGGCCCAAGCTGCTGTGTCTTGGCCAGGTGCACACATATTCTTGTGGATGACCCAGCACTCTGGCCCAAGGGCCGCAGATTCACAAAAGCATACTATTACATAGTAATGAAAAATGGTGAGAGGGTGAACAGGTCTTGGTTAGTCTACAGTGAAAGTGCAGACCGTGTTTTTTGCTTTTGTTGTTGGCTTTTTGGAAAACAAAATCAACTGAGTGAGGAAGGATTTAAAGACTGGAATAACCTTGCAATGCATCTAATCAACCATGAAAGGTCTGAAGAGCACAGGAAAAATACTGATAGCTGGAAACAGCTATCAGTAGGTTTCCAGTAGTGGTTTCCAGTAGGTCACAGCAGATAACTGCTGTGAGCTACTGGAAACCCTCAGGTAAATGATGACATAAGGTTAACAGTTAGTGTAATGTGTCAACAAAACTAATCTTATTGTTTTGTATGTTATTCTCAATTTGTAAATAGATAATTAACATTTGCATGAAAGAAGGATAGTGACTTTTGTCATCCCATGTATGGAGTATCTCATTACACGATATCAGGTACACTAGACCGGTAGATGCAGGGGCCCCCAAATGACTGTTCGCCTGGAGCCCCCAAAGGGCTAAGTTCGCCACTGGCTAGAGGGTCGAGGGGTGGGGCGATGACGTCATGGTTTACGGTTTCAGTCGGTTTCAGGCGTCCACACGAATCCAAAACGAAACCGGGTAGATTTGAAACCACCTTTTGAAGTTTACGGTTTCGGTCAGCGGATTCGCCGGCTTCGTGTGGACGGAAGGCCGAACCGTACAAGACCTTTGCGGTTTCGCCATGAAATCGGCTTCGTGTGGACGGGGCCTGAGAAAGGGCCCCTGGAGAACTTGAACATATCCAGGTCCCTGAACCATGGAACTCGGGCCTTTGCTCTACCCCCCAAGCTTTATTTTCTTCATGGGAGGGGGAGAGAGAGAAGCTGGGATTGCTAGGTCGCACGCTTCTTCATCCCATCCCCGGGTTGGGGAGAGCGGTTCCTGGCAGCGAAGGAGTGTTTGCCCCATGGCCTTGGGTTCTCTGACCTAGACTGTTGGTCGGCCTGTGGGCCAGCTGCGGGCTGGTCTGTAGGCTTTCTGAGTCCTGTTTCCCCCTTGTTTTCCCCTTGCTGCCGCCACCGCGGCCGCAAAGCCTGACCTCGCTGGTTGGGGTGGGCGGGGAGCCTGTTTTCGGGGAAGGCAGAGATCGAAGGCCTCTCCTTCCTGTTTCCTGAGAGTGCTGGTCTCTCCCATCTTTTGCAGCGCTGGACAAAACGGACCCTTGGTTGGGTCATATGCAGCATCCATGACCTCGGCTTTCTGCGCGTCACTCAGTCCGGAGAGACTGAGCCACAACGCTCTCTCACCCGAGACTGCGAGTCCCATGACTCGGCCACAGCCCTGAACTGCGCCCCGTGAGGAGCCTAGGACCAGGTCATTGACGATGCAAATTTCATCCCAGAGGGCAGGGTTGGGTGACCCAGAGTCTAGCTGCGACCCATTTCCTCTAGGATTTCAGCCTGATATGCAGACAGTAGTGTCATGGCATTAAGCAAGCATACCGACTGCGCTGCATATATATACATCCTCTGGTAAGTGGAAGCGGTGAGGCGGTCCATCTTACCAGGCAGGGAGATGCCTGAAGAAGCGGACAGAGAGCGACGGTTTGGGTGGAGGTGGTAAGCCACTGAAGGCTCCACAGCTGGGGGTTCGGCCAGCCCCAGCTCACCCATCCCGTGGATCTCCAGCTTTGAGCAGCCCTTGGTTGGAAGCTTGCTCTTAAATGGGCTGGACCAGTAGCGGCTCATTTCCTTCATGCAGATGGGAACTGCTGGTAAGAGCTGCTTAGAAGGCGGCTGGGCTGGTGGGAGCCTCTTGCCGTCGTACAGGTCTCTCTCTGCCCCTGCAGGCCATTGAATGCCTAGTTTAGCAGCGGCCCGTTTGCACACCTCGTACAGGTTACCGTCTACCGGTTGCACAGCGTCAGAGGCGCTAGGGGGTCTGGACAGTTGGACCGGAAAGTGGAGTCGTCCTCCTCCTCCTCAATTCCGTCCATGTTGAGGAGGTCAAAGTTGGCGTCGCCGTCACCCTCTGCGTCCTCAGCGCCCGGTTCCGCCTCGAGGATTAAATCATCGAATAGCGGGGGCACGAGCGGGGATGCCGCCTCCATCATGTCCGCCCAGCTCGTTGTCGCGTGGGACTGATGGGAGCTTGTTGAGGGTATAGCAGGGGCACCCGCCAGGCAGGGATCCTGGTTGGTAGCCACGTCACCCTTAGCCTCCTTTCCAGAATTTTCTCTGGCATCGATGCACAGTGAGCGCATGAATGCGGGTCCGCTAGCAAAGTTTGAGCGTGTTTAATGCCCCTACACGCGATGCACATGGGGTGGGGGTCCCGGCCTGATATGGAGGCTCCACATGACGCGGGGCACAGGCGGGATACAGCCTCCTTAGCCTTCGGCTCCGACCCTTTGGCGGGGGTGGCGGGCGAAGGCATACCGCAGAGTTCACTCGCCATGATGCGTTCGTTATACTCCGGGTGTTTTGGCTCAGCCAACAAGCTAATGTGTACTGTGCCGCGGTAAGCTCGCCTTGACGCGTTAGCCGATAAGCTACACCGTAAACCAGTGGCACCTGTAAAAAAATACAGGGTAACCGGAGAAGCAGCTCGCCTTTATGCGGACAGGTTAAAAGCCTACGACTACGTTCGACGACAGAATCCTTGACAGCCCGTCTGTGAACTGTTAAGCAGTTTAAAGCTAACCTAGATGAGCTGAGGGAGCTTGAGTAGCTTTCTCACGGGAAGAAAGCAAGAATGATTTGAGGAGGGACCCTGTGGCACAGTCCGACCTTTCTGTCAAGGACAGAGGTGGTGCAATTGGAGCTTCCAGTAGTAGGTCACGCCTAGGCGATTCCCATAGTGAAACGCTGAGCGAAGTTAGAAAAAGAACCATCTCTGCAGCCGCCTCATGTGAAGCAGCCCCAGCGGCACCACCGTGTGAGTGGCAGACATCATGCCCAGCAGCCTCATGCAAGGGGGGGCTGTCACGACGCTGCCCGGGGTACAGCGGCGGAGGAGAGACCACAGCGTCTCCATCCTCTGCTGTGAGAGCCGTGCTCTCATTACAGCTGAATCCAGCTCTACCCCCAAATACATCACACTCTGTGAGGGGAGGGGGCAGCTTTTCTTCCAATTTATGGCGAAGCCTAAATTCGACAGGTGAATTACCAGCTTTTTTGTTTGAATAGCTGCTTCCTCCTTGGAGCGAGCCATCAAAAGCAGATCATCCAATTAGAACAGTACCCTCATTCCTGTTGCGTGCAGCGGCCGGAGAGCCGTCTCTCCGCCGCCCGCGTATATCTGCGAACTGCGGACGTGATTGAGGCCAACGCTGTTGGTGGGCGGGATTACACATTTTTCAGTGCTACAGCTCATGCCTAGGGATAACCCAATAGCGATAGCCTTAAAAGGCGAAGCCTATACGACATAGAACGCGGCATTATACCGCGTTTCCACTGAAGGGTGCGGTACGGTTCGGTTCTCCTCAGTCCGGTAGGGAGGGGGCGGTGTAGCCCAGCTCAGTTCCAAGGTCGTGTTTCCACCGCCGACAGTACCCTTTATGGTAGGCCGGATGTCGATCGCCGCGGCAGCTACATAAACATTGTGACATCATAGCAGTGCGACACAGTGTAGCCTGCTCAATAAAAACAATGGAAAAGATTAACGCGACACATTAAACCAAGAGCTACCTCTGCACGTCTTCCTCCCCAAGAATGCAGAGGAACGTCTCCACCTCCTTGTTCGCCCAAGCAAGCGTTTTACGCGACAAGTTCATTGTAAAGAATAATACCTCGAGGCTACTGTTTGTTTGTTTTTATCCCCACGTCGCCCGGAAGTGACGATTCTGTCGACCAATTAACGGCGGGGGTGTGTAGCTCGAATTTTCCGGCACCCTTTCAGGCGTCCCAGTACCCCAACGGAGGAGTACTGAAGACGAGGGAAAAACGAGTACGGCTCAGTCCGGGTCACGCCCACTTTTGGCGGTGGAAACGCAATCCGTACCGCACCTTTGCGAACCGAACCGTACCGCACCCTGCAGTGGAAACGCGGCATAATCTGAAAACCTGCTCCAGACCAGGTTTGGTTGTGGGCATAAGTCACCGTGGTGATACAGCGACGCTAAAAGAGATCGACTTTCGTGGTCCTGCTAACCCAGGCTTTGAGCTCAACATACCTCGCTAACCCTCTAATCGAGGTACCTAGTACAGTCCCCTGATGTTGCGTGAGGTTTTCTAAAAAGTTGCGATGAAAGTTGCGATGTTTTTTAGGTTTTTGTTACGATTACCGTGCGAGAGGAAGTGAAAGTTGCGATTTTCCTGATGTTAAATATTAAGTTATTGCTGAAATTTTCCCCGAGTAATTTGTTATTCCAAAAAAAAAAAAATTACAGGGCTGATAGGAAGTGAAATTATCTGTGCCTGAAATTACTTTTTACATTCAACAATTACTAATATATTCGAAGACACCCAAGAGAATTGCCTTTCTTGACAACAATAAAAGGAGCGGAACTCTCACACCATGTAGCCGATGCAACAATACGTTTTTATTGCATAAAAGTGTAAAGTGCTGCCCAAAGTGAGTGCAAAACGTTTTCAGTCCCATTCAGACCATCCTCAGTACAAACATACAAAGGTAAAAGACTTCCTTATAAAGACTACGCCTAGTTGGTGGCAGACATAACAATCAAAAGTTCAGGTAGGGTGACGCGTTGACTAGACATTTTAAAAAGGCAACGCTCAACTATTTTCACTTTTCTTGACAACATACATGGCCGAGCTCAAGCCTGAATTCAGGCACCACGCCTGAACTCTATCAGGCCTGTAATTAAAAGAGAGAAATGGTCCTATGAATAATTGATTCTTGATTCTTTCCGCGCTGGCAATTGACTTGGATGCCATAGCCTGTCATAGTGATCTGCCTCGTCGTCTGACGTCCTGCCTGCAGTTCTGCATTTCTGTAGTTATGTTTCACAGTGGCAAAATGCAAGATTTCCGCTTATTTTCCACCACAATGTGGCATGCATTGCAAAATAGTTCCCCCCACTTTCATGTAGAATACCAGGATACTGCTTTTCGCTATCTTTTGCAGTCTTTTATTTAGAAAAAAAAAAGTTTCAGTTCCCTATAGAACATTTGACTTCTTCCTTTTGCTTTGTCATTTATAACCCAATGATCCACACAAAAGGCCATTTCCAACCAGCTTTTCAATAACTCATTATTTTGATCTGCCAGACCCATCTTGAAGAAGAATTTTTCTTGAGGAGGCCAGATCAAGATTTCTTTTTTTGCGGGGAATTTTGATTGTTCCTTCTTTTTAATACCGAAAAATGTAATGTAAGTATTTAATTTAATCAAACCCACTTCTTTCACTACAATTTAGCTAGAACTCAAGTACATTATCTTTCTGCAAAAAGGAAATTAACATTTTACCATTTCAACCATTTCATGTGTTTATTTTTGCCTGTTTATGTTAGTTTATGATGAAAATGTAAAGGCTTTTTTTTTTCATCATTATAATCATCCTTATAAGTAACCGTTGGAGAGGAGAGACTCAACCAGTTCACTATCATATAGGAGCTATTTGTCAGAAATTACATCCAAATCATGGAATGTAGAGTTCAGTTGTTCTTTAAAAACTTGGTTGTCACGTCCGTTTTGGAATTGTGGCGATATTAAATCCATGCTTGGATTGTTCTCAGCCTCACCTGAAAGTGACTTTGGATAAATGAGGCCTTCTAACTGCCTGAATAAATATATAAAGTAAGCATGCTAGCTGACTAAATATAAATGTAAAGAAGACCTATAAACTGATGCTTTCTTGATCTGAACTCTAATGTGGCTGAGTTTTCTGGTTCTGGATCATCTCTGTAAGCAAAGCAGCGAGCTGAATCAATGGGACACAAGGCAGTATTACTTGGAGAAATCTAACGTTTATACAGCTCGTTCAAGGGGAAGACCACGACCCGGACATGAAAAGCCTATGCATCTTATCTGTTATCTTCAGGGTAATCCACAGACAAGAGGGAAGCAAAATAGACACGTACTCAGAAAAGTGGCACAGATGGTTAATAGTGAGAATGATGCATAGATGACACATAATAACACAACACAACAGAGAAAGACCCTCGTCATAACAAAGTATCTGAGTGACATGCATACAGAATGTCGGTTACGGAAGATGTGATGAAAAATGTTGTTACGTTTTTCTTTATGAACTTAGGCTTTGTTTACTATTCTGTGTATGGTCTTGCCACCCTGCTCTTCTTCAGGGTCGTTTTCCCATGCTGCTTTTTGTCGGTTTGGCCCGTTTCTTGACCCCCTGGGGAGCGTCGAGAAGCGAAGGGTTCCAAAAGGCACGGCCGCGACCCCCTTTATGAAATCCTGAGGAACTTCAATCAATAGATCACCATCTGGTTAACAAAATGCTTTTGGTTTAATGGGGGACTGCTGCCCTCAGAAACCCACCAGAAGTGTATAAGAACTCCTGCCGTTAGCCAAGCAGTGGACTTCTCCTTGCAAACCTTT
This sequence comes from Gadus morhua, assembly GCF_902167405.1. Lineage (NCBI taxonomy): Eukaryota > Metazoa > Chordata > Actinopteri > Gadiformes > Gadidae > Gadus > Gadus morhua. Next base: position 17,006,464 of record NC_044067.1, on the reverse strand, counting down.
AGAGAGACACAGAGCGAACTCCCCTCTGATTCCTCGGATTATGTATTGTATGCCTATTCTATTGTTTGTTGATCCATATTGTGATGTATCGTTGTTTGTACTATTATTACAAATATATATGACCATAATTGTCCACAAGTACTGTGTGCTTTTTGCGTTACGAAATCTCATCTGCCTTAGACGCAATATCTGGTAAAGGAACTTCGACGACAGAGTAGAGAATTTTCTACTTGGAAAAATTACTAAATATAAATAATAACTAGGAATACTTGACAAATATAAATGTAAAGGAGGTCTTCTAACTAACACAAATTTAAATGTAAGCAACCACACCAGAGCAACATCACCTCCTCATGTTACTCCTTTGCTTTTTTATGTATATTTTTTATTGTGGTTTAAAAATAGATTATGTAGGCCTAAGGCTATGACTGAAATTCATTATTTTCCTAGAAAAGATGAATTACCATGTGATTATATTTAACTGAGGATGTTTACATAATGTAGGCCTATATAAGACGTTTTCATGAAATCTCAAACACAGCGTGCGGATGGTGTGCCTAAATAGTAGATAGTAGATTGTAATGACCACTTTCTGTGTTTCTTCACGTGTCTGTTTGACAGTTTTCGGGAGTGGCGGTTTTAACCTGGACTGAAAGAAATTAACGAACGGAACCAGAGATCACCTTGGTAGGACTGAGATACATTGTCCTGGAAATTACCAACATCAACAAACTTCTTTGTGTGCTTGAATGAAAACAGAAATTGCGATGCCTCTAAGGGGAATTTGTTTCTGTTCATTTGGAATATTATATTTATTTTTGAACAGTTATATTCGTCCCACTACTGGCTACGTGATGAAGAACTGCTGGGTCACACAGAACGCAAAGGCCGACTGTAGGAAATTCGGTTTCAAAGTGTTTCCAAAGGACATTCCAGCAAGAGTCACAAAAATACTCCTGCAGGGAAACAACATTTCTAAACTAAATGAAAGAGATTTGGAAAATTTACCAAATCTGTTGTACATAGACCTGAGTCACAACTTGATCTCCAAGATTGATTCTGGCAGTTTTGTTCGTCAAATCTCTCTAGAGGTGTTGCATTTAGAGAACAATAAGCTTAGAAATATACAGGAGGGTATGTTTGATGGCCTGGTCCATCTCACACTTTTGTGGCTGAATTTCAATCAGATCCAAACAGTAGCACCAGCCTCTTTCAAGTCTCTGAGCAAGCTTATGATTTTGGGCCTAGGCCATAACAAACTGCACAACTTAGCAAACATCTTGCAACATACACCACATTTACACTCCCTAATCATTGCAGCAAACGAGATGTCCACTTTTCATTCATGGGAGCTGTCGAATAAGTCTACAGAACTTGTTACACTTGATCTGTCTCAAAATGAGCTCATGGCCTTTAGGCTCACTGCAGATATCTTTCCCAACCTCACAAGGTTGAACCTTGAGGATAGTATAGAGAATGGTATCGTCTGGGAGATGAATGACACATCGTACCTTAGCAGTGTGTCCGAACTAGATATCAGTGGGGTTCGCTCCTCATTACATGGACTGCAGGACGTTCTCGAGACAATTAACTCCTCACTGAGTTATTTGAAGCTAAACCATGTGAATAACAACCTGCAGGCTCTCATCAATATTTCCTGCAAAAACCCATTGCTGAGTGGATTTGAAATCCGAAATAACGGCATCAAACATATAAGACCAGACATGCTGCACCTCTGCACTAATCTGAAACTGTTGGACATAGGGTTGAATGAAATAACTGAAATCTCAAACAAATCGTTTCAATCTCTTAGGCAGCTTCACACTTTAATCATTCATTCTAACCGTCTCACATCGGTCCCCTATGCCATAAGGAATACTCAAATCTCAAAACTGGATCTCAGCTGCAATAACATCAGTGTGATTGACTGTGATGATTTTGCTAATATGACCGGTCTCAAAGTTCTCCATCTATACAAAAATCATCTTTCGGCTCTCAAGGATTGTGTTTTCAAAGATTTGGTCAATTTAAAGGAACTGATGTTGCAAAACTGCAGCATTGATCAGTTAAACGGCGCCTTAAAAAAAAACATGCCAAATCTTATACATCTTTCTTTATTAAACAATCAACTCACTGTTCTAGATCATGGAGAATTTAAAGCTCTGAATTCCCTCCAGAATTTGACATTAGAAGGGAATAAATTAAACAAACTTAAAAATGGGACTTTTTTTGGACTGTCCAGTCTTACACATCTTTCTCTCCAATCAAATGAAATAACTGAAATTTCAAACGGTGCGTTCGCTGACTTGAAAGCTTTAAAGACTTTGAATTTGAATTGCAATCACCTTAAATATGCATCGGTAGAGCGTATTTCTTATCCACCATTTGTTGAGCTTTCACAACTGGATACATTGCTTTTTACAGCTCAAAAAAAAATCCATAAGAGGGCCCTCCCTCAAAACTTTCTGCATGGCCTGACAAATCTGTCAGTACTAGATATCCGAGGTAACGAATTTGCATCCCTGCACCCACACACCTTCAACTATACTCCTAATTTGAATGAGCTAATTCTGTCTCAAAATGATATCACAGACATTCCGGACAATTTGTTTTCCCCGATTCAAAAACTAAAAAGTCTTTGGATTTCACAGACAAACCTGAGGTCTCTAGATTTTCTGCTCCATGCTAACCTCACAGAGCTGGAGTTCTTGCAGGTGGGAAAGAATGTCTTTTCTGTGATTAGAGAGCCAGTGATGCTGTCCCTAACAGCACTTAATATCCTGGATATGAAGGGTAATAGCTTCACCTGTAATTGTGACAATGCGTGGTTCCTCCAATGGGTAATCAGCAACAAGCAAACACAAGTGGTTGATGCATACAACTTTGAATGCAACTACCCTCCAAACCTTAAGGGAAGAAAACTGTTGGAGATTGGCCTCAGTTCTTGTACAGTAGACATGGGCTTCATCTTTTATATTTCCACGGCATGCACGGTCATCATGACAATAGCAGTCTCCTTCACCCACCATTTCCTGCAATGGCATCTGGTCTATGCGTACTACCTCATGCTGGCTATCCTCTACAACTCAAAGAACAAGGACAAACGTGCTCATCAATACGACGCCTTCGTCTCCTACAACGCAAACGACGAGGGCTGGGTTCTTGGGGAGCTGCTGCCCAAGCTGGAGGACGAGCAGGGCTGGAGACTTTGTCTGCACCACCGAGACTTCCAGCCAGGTGAGGAGTCCTATCCTGAACACCATTTTCACCTCAATTAGCATACATGCTAGCCTACACTATTTCATATATTGTACATGCCAGTTGATATGCTATTAGATATGCTCATGAATTTGGTAGGGGGATTTTTCCTGGCTCAGAATGATTTTCTTTTTTAAATCTTGGCTTTGAATCAAATAATCATCTATACTCTTATCCCTGTCAAATATAAAATATCTAATGTGGCGCAAAACAATGTGTTAAAGTGTAATTCTGGCGAAAATTGGCATGAAAACTAAAATTAAAAAAATACCTCCATGTTATTGGTTAGGGGCCCCGCTAACGCTTCCAAATCTGCATTTTCTAAACACTAATATTGCTCTAAAATAGGGCCAAACCTATGCAGTAGCATATGATTAGGGTCCTTACACATAAAACGAAGCATCAACAACTTAGTTAGCCTACTGCAGTTTATTTTAAAATACAGTTTTCCAAGTCTGTGCCTTACCGGTTGGTCCATGTTTCCAGGAAGTCCATCACACAAATCGATTACCGGCTACCGTAAACAATATGGCTCTGTCACACCAAATTTGTGACAGAGCCTCTATAGATTTGTAAAACAGTACAAATCTCCCCTCTTGATACTTGGCCATTTATAATTGTTGGCGCCTCTATGGAAGTAATTTGGGTTGTTACATTGCTCCGGGCAACTTTGGGCAAGCTCTATATTCGATTATCAACGAAATAACGTTTCGGTTGTGTGGGTTTTCATGCCGGTGTTGTGCCGAAAAGTAATCAGCTGCCAGAAAGTGATTTCAGCCGTGGGAGCCCGCACAGCCTGTTAAAGCCAGGCTATATCGCCTCGAAACGTGTGTGCGGCAGCAAAGTCTGATCAGTCATACTAGTCAATAGCACTACAGGACTATTGTCTGCTGTATTAACACAGATATGCATTTTAAGGTGACAAGACATCGACGTTGTACGGGGATCGACGTCTGATCAGTCATACTAGTCAATAGCACTACAGGACTATTGTCTGTGAGTCAATTATCCTTCTTTATGTTTTTAAACCACTGTAATCGAAATTATTTCTGTGTGTCTTTTTTATACAATAAAACACCTTCACATGGGCAAATATAAGACATTTCAGTCATTTCCCTCCTGCCAGAAAATGATCTCAAGCCCTCTCTTGGTACTGAAATGTTTTATTTATCTTAAAATGAGTTGATAACATTCATGAGTATCACATTACATAGATTATATCCCATCCTGTGTCTATTACCAGCCGAAACACCTTTACATGGGCAAATATAAGACATTTCAACTGTTTCCCTCCTGCCAGAAAATGATCTCAAGCCCTCTCTTCGTACTACTACTGAAATGTTTTATTTGCCCATGTAAAGGTGTTTCAGCTGGTAATAGACACTGGATGGGATATAATCTATGTAATGTGATACTCATGAATGTTATCAACTCATTATAAAACATTTCAGTACCAAGAGAGGGCTTGAGATCATTTTCTGGCAGGAGGAAAAGGACTCCAATGTGTCATATTTTCGCTGATTACAGCTGATAAAAGAGACTGGATTTGTTCTTATCTACGCCACATAGCCCACATGAATGTTATAGTGTCGGTTTGAACCCTAATCTATTTAATGTGATAGGACCTACTCATGAATGTTATCAATTCATTTTTTGAAGAAAAAAACTTCTTCTTGAAAAATCTATAAGATGGGAAAACAATGCATAGTAAGAAAATGCATGTTTTATTGTATAAAAAAGACACAGAAATAATTTTGATTACAGTGGTTTAAAAACATAAAGAAGGATAATTGACTCATGGACATAGTCCTGTAGTGCTATTGACTAGTATGACTGATCAGACGTCGATCCCCGTACAACGTCGATGTCTTGTCACCTTAAAATACATATCTGTGTTAATACAGTTAATACATGTAGTGCTCGGGGTCCGTCGTCTGCTGATTACGTTACACAATATCATTGCCTGTACGCTTGAATAGGCGTACATTGTGATTGGCTGTACGTCGGACAGTTGTGATTGGCTGTTTTGTGCTGTAGCTCTGGCTGTAGTCATAGCAACCACGAGGCAACAGCGAGCACATGTGTGAGCGCGAGTAGGTCTATGGGTGTGTTCGAAACCGCCTACTTGCTTACTGCTTACTACCTACTAAATATTTGGCCTACTTCTCGAATCCTTAAATAATGATTGAGTAATCCATTTGAGTAATCGACGTTCAGAAGACCGTCCTTACTTAACCACCTCAGATGACGTGAATCAAATGACGTGTCAATAACCTACCGGCCGGGCGCCGTTAATAAATATTATAAATAAATATATAAACGTCACATTTAACGTCACAGTACACCTTCAACCTAAGGATCTGCGGTGATATGTTAAAACAATTATTAAACAATTATTAAAAGCACTGCTGCTGCGGCTCCCCGTTTAGCGCCATTGCTTCCACTGTTCTTTTGAATAGACGCAGTGCATTCTGGGGCGGTTGAGTACGTCTAGTATGCTAGCGATGCTTACTCAAAATCTTTCCGGAAGTAGAAGACATTCGGATACTACTCGCTTACCTAAACTCGCTTACTAAGTTCTCGCTTACTCAATTTGACGTCATAGTTAGTAGGAGTAGTAAGCAAGTACGCGGTTTCGAACACACCCTATGTCTAGATTCGGTTTGTGTTGCCAGATTGGGCATATGTCCCGTTTTTCCAGCCTAACGTGATTCAAAGTAGCCAAATCGGGCTGAAAATGTGCCCAATCTGGCAACACGGACGGCTTATCTTAACAGCCAAGATGATTCCGAGGGATGTTTTGTTTTTAGAAGAAAACTATCCATACAGAAAGGTTGGGAATGGTCTATGTTCAAAATGAAAGATCATTATAGGCTCTTTAATTTAAGCCATAAAAACCTTATTGCTGTAGATAGCGTATCGTGTGACGTAATCAGCAGACGACGGACCCCGAGCCGATCTGGAAGCCGAGCCGATATGGTACTTACACCGGCAGCTGATCACTTTTCGGCACAACACCTGTTAGAGTTTCGACTGATGAAGCGAAAGAAAATGTAAAAAATGTAAAAATAAGTGAGGTCAAACGTCTTAAAGCAAATCGGGATGGGATTAAAACGGATGGTCTCTCAGTTTTGATCATCTTTGATGAAGAAAGGTCCGGAAAAGATCTTCATTGGCTACATGTGTTATGGTGTGAGACCGTATGTCCCTCCACCCCTAAGATGTTTCAAGTGTCAAAGATTTGGGCATGTGGCGGCGGTGTGCAAGGGTAAGCAAGATGGCAGATGTGGTGGAGACCATGAATATGGCAAGTGTGAAGAGGGGGCAAAGCTGAAGTGTTGCAATTGTGGAGGGGAACATAGTTCAGCGTACCGCGGTTCTGGAGTGAGCAAAACAACAGAAGAGGTTCAGCGAGCCAGAGTTGCTCAGGGAATTGGCTATGCAGAGGCAGTTAAAAAGGTCTCAAGCAACATCACGGAGGCAACAAGGCAAATCGGAAATAAAATCACAGTTGTAGGGAAATATAAGAGTTGCGATAAGTTGAAGGAGGAAACTCTGATAGTGAATAAAAATGACTTTGTTCTGTTTATGGCAGAGATAATCAACTGCTCAGCACAGACACAAAGCCGAAATTAAAGAATTTAAATCATTGTCAAGTCAGCTGAGAAGTACCTTCATGTGAAAGGGTTACAATGGGAAACTGTTAAAGGTGTTCTTGATGATGATATCCGACAATCTCAGTCATGGCCTGGATCCTCTTAATGGTGTTATTTGTACTTCAGTGGAATACTAGAAGCTTAATAGCTGATGGCCAAGAATTCAAGAAGTACATAGACAATTTGGGAGATAAACCTAATGTAATGTGTATTCAAGAGACATGGTTCTAACCCCAGTTGGATTTTATTATAAAAGGGATATACTGCAGTAATAAGAGATAGGGAACCTGGGAGAGGGGGAGGAGTTGCAACATTTATGCAGTTTTGAGTGAGGTACAAACTGATGTCTGCAAGTACAGACCATGAGGCAATTGTGATCAAGGTATGGACAGATAGAGGCCCTATAGACGTCATTAACTATTATAATCCATGTGGGAAATTATGTCAAGATAAATTAGAGGTTGTTGGGGGGTCATCGCTTGATAGAGTGTTATGGTGTGGGGAATTTAATTCACATAATTCACTTTGGGGAAGTAATGGCACCGATGCAAAGGGCACAGTCATTGAAGAATTTATAGAATATCACAATTTAGTCTGTATTAATTCTGGGGAAGGAATTCGCTATAATAGTAGACTATTGACTACTGACTATTCATCAGATGTTTGGGGCATGATTAGGAGAATGGGGGGGATCAGATGGAATTATGAGATTCCAGTTTTGAGTAATGGGGATACAATGGTTGTTGGACATTTAGAAAAGGCTGAACTCCTAGCTATAACGTTTAAGAAAGTCCATAGTTTAGAGAACCTTTCAGAGGAGGCCCGGCAGTGCAGAATCAGAACTGTAATGAAAAATCCAAGAATTGTGGACAGAGCAGAAATGTCTGGAGATCCCTTAGACCTACACTTCAGTATGTTTGAGTTGAAGAAAGCAATTGCTAGGGCTCGTCAAACCACTCCTGGGAAAGATGGTGTTTGTTATGCTATGTTTGAACACACACTGGAAAAAGGGTTTTAAGCCGTACTTCATCTGATTATTATTTTGTAATTCAATTCAAATAAACATTTTTTGTTTTATTTTTAAAAAAACTTTTTTTTATTTCAAAATACTGTGAAATATAGATATTTTTAATTGGTAGCTCAATTAAGAAATATCCATTTTGATAAATGTAAAATTTTAAGGTTGTGTATTCAACTGATTAATAATTTTGTCATTCAATCCAAAAAATTTTTTTTGGTTTTCTTCCTAAAACACTGTTATATTTGATTAGGAGCTCAATTTAGAAATATTTGTTCAGACAAATGTACAATTTCAAGGTTACGTACAAGCCTGCGCATGCGCATTAAATACAAAGACGCTTACGACTACTGGACCAAACCGCAGTGTTGCCAACTTAGCGATTTTGTCGCTATATTTAGCTACTTTTCAGGCCCCTTTGGCGACTTTTTTTCAAAACAGCGACAAGCGACAAATCTAGCTTATTTTTCAGCTGCTATTGGTGACTTTTGGCGACTTTTTGAGGTGAAAGCACTAGCCTTGACCAGAGTGACGATGACTCACTGGTTCTGTGAGCTAGGACAGTCTGTCTGTGTCTGGAGGGAGGTCTGGAGTAGGTCTAACTCTACCATTTAGATTGTTAATATATATTGTATATAGTGTGGCGGCAGTAGCTCAGGTGGTAGAGCGGGTTGGCTGGTAACCTGAAGGTTGTTGGTTCACCAAGCAGAGTATCGAGATGTCTTTGACAAAGCACCCTGACTGATGCGATGTCGAATCCAGACAGAAGCGCCCCAAGGCCATGAAGCGGCCAGAGGCGAGCGGGAAAAAATGATGATGATGATGTATACAAAAATATGTTATGTTTAAAAATGTTCATGTTTAAATGAGAAACAATTGTTTGATTAAATTGTAATCTTTTTGATTGGATAAAACAAATTATTTCTGATAGATATTTCTTAAATGAGAAACAATTGTTGGAGTGAATCAATATCTTTTTGTTTAGGATTTAACATACGATTTAAATGTATTAACTTCATTCAAAGAATAGAATTATACTTGGTGCCAAGTTGTATTATTTTGTTTTTATGAACATAGGAAATATTGTTTGAGGCAAGCTATATATTTGTCATTGGCTCAAGTTATGTAATATAGATGTGAACCATTACCCTTGTTTTTTTTAATTGGTTCAACAGAAGGCTTTTTCCAGTGCATGACAGAGAACTCTTTATCCGTAGTGTTAAAATTGTTCAATAGGGTTTGGGATTCTGGCCAACTTCCATCAGTGTGGAAACAAGCAATTATAATTCCTGTTCCAAAACCAGGGAAAGACCCCTCAGATCCATCTATTTATAGACCAATTGCATTAACATCGCATTTGTACGGAAGAGGATTAGGGCCACACATGTAAAAAAAAATTAAGTTCTGACTTTATTCTCAGAATTCTGAGAAAAAAGTCAGAATTCTGACTTTAATCTCAGAATTCTGAGAATAAAGTCAGAATTCTGACTTTAATCTCAGAATTCTGACTTTAATCTCAGAATTCTGAGAATAAAGTCAGAATTCTGATTTTAATCTCAGAATTCTGACTTTATTCTCAGAATTCTGAGATTAAAGTCAGAATTCTGACATTAATCTCAGAATTCTGAGAAAAAAGTCAGAATTCTGACTTCAAAGTCAATGAGAAAAAAGTCAGAATTCTGACTTCAAAGTCAGAACTACGGGTATCTGTAAGGACCAACCTCCGTGGGAGAGACACTTTGCTTTATGCAGTTGGAGGAAACCTATGGAAAGCCAAGAAGGCCACAATCCGGCCCTAGAATGGCGCGGTAAAAGTGCACGTCCCATAGCCAACTCACCAAGCTCACCAAGTCCAGTATTCAGAATTCAAAGCATTTTCTTCTGAGTGCGCTAGAACGGTGCCAATTATTGTCGTGTTTGCATTGTAATGCACAACTTTGCCCCTCCCCGTTATAAAATAACGTGCATCCCAACAACTTTAGCCAATGCAGGCTCCTATTGCTTTACCAGTTAGTGTGTCTGTGTGTGTGTGTGTGTGTGTGTGTGTGTGTGTGTGTGTGTGTGTGTGTGTGTGTGTGTGTGTGTGTGTGTGTGTGTGTGTTGTCATGTAGGCTATAGATATAGATCGATTGTCTTGGCTTGCTTGCATCCATGAAATATTGTAATGTTATGGCCTAGCTGGCTACTGCATATCGAGAACAATCTGGGGATGAGGGCATCCCCGAATATTGACGGGTATTTCGCACACTGCCATCTCAATATGACTAATAGCCGCGGCTATTAGTTCCATACGGATTCCGTACGGAATTCTTGCACTTTTACCGCGCCATTCTAGGGCCGGATTGTGGCCTTCTTGGCTTTCCATAGGTTTCCTCCTACTGCATAAAGCAAAGTGTCTCTCCCACGGAGGTTGGTCCTTACAGATACCCGTAGTTCTGAGATTAAAGTCAGAATTCTGAGATTAATGTCAGAATTCTGACTTTTTTCTCAGAATTCTGAGAAAAAGTCAGAATTCTGACATTAATCTCAGAATTCTGAGATTAATAGTCAGAATTCTGACTTTTTATCTCAGAATTCTGAGATTAATGTCAGAATTCTGAGATTAAAGTCAGAATTCTGACTTTTTTCTCAGAATTCTGAGAATAAAGTCAGAACTTAATTTTTTTTACATGTGTGGCCCTAATCCTCTTCCGTACATTTGTGCAAGATAATGGAGAGAATGGTCACAGAGAGCCTTACGTACTTCCTGGAAAGTAAAGCTCTTTTGTCTCCGTATCAAAGTGGGTTCCGTAAGGGTCGGATTACTATTAAAAACACAAGTAGCGAAGGGATGTACATGCATCATGGATCAGCCGACTAGGAACAGCAGAAGAGAAAAGGGAGACTGACCGACAGAGAGGCCAGACACGAATAAATGTTGGGCGAGCTTCTCAGGAATAGCGTGAACTGAAAGAAAAAGAAGACTGCAAATCGGATGCCAATTTTGCCGTGCTGCTCTTGTAAGTACCCTTGGATGCACTTTTTTCTCTCTTTATTGTGGCTTTCTTGATGTTGATAGTCTCTGTAAAAATGTGTTTGCGCAAACCGTTTTGTTGTGAGCCCTGTAGGTTTCTAGCTTGCTTGCTTGCTGGGGTGTTAGCGTAGGCTACTCGCTACAAAACACGTTTGTTTCCATGGTTGTTTTGCTGTTCTTCTGTCTCGTCCCCCAGATACAGGCTAAATCCCTGAATCAAGGTTCTTGTTTATTTAGATCACTGGACCGCTATTTGAATCCCTCTGATTTTTCTAAGAGTGTAGCCTATATCATGTGATACGTCCGGCTGGCCATATAATGCAGCACCCTGCACGAGAGTTTCTAGTTAGCACATATTCGTAACAGAACTGTTACATTTTACGAGATGTGAACCTCCATTATAGATTAACCATGTTACCTTTGGTGTAGTTCCCCGCGTGTAAACATGTTTGAATAAGATTGCTTTGAATAAGATTTTTTTGCAAACAGCATTGTTGCCACCACCCAGATCCAAAATTGTGCGGGTTTCAAGCAACAAGTGTCACTCGGAAACCTTAATCCAGAGAACCCTCAAGAAGATGATGCACAATAACCAAATGGAAAAAAAAAAAAACACGAAGAACTGTCACTTGCATTTTTTTCAATGCACAAAATAAATATTTTTCTAACCAAAAATGGTGTATTATTGAACAACTGAAAGAAAGGTGGTGCAAACATCTGTTATCGAAAAAAGGGAAACATTTTAAAACTACATAAAATAATGTTGATTTACAATGTTTATTTGTAAACATTTAAAGGTAAACATAAATGTGTCCCTAATCTTCCGGACACAGCATCTGGCTATGACAACTCTCCTGCGGGGACTGGCGACAGCATACCCTCTCGATGTCTGAATCCATCTCCCTGTAATTCCAAGTTCACAAGTGACGTACATGAGCAGATACATAAATGTACAATTGCTGCGCAAATGGTTCATGCTATCGTTATGTATTAGGTTGGCCAACACTCTTACACCGATCGTTCTGTTCAACAACCAAAGATAAAACAATTCTAGTCTAGGATATAACATCTCCCCGTCAGAAGGATGGGTTTATGTTTATTGTAACACTACACAAATACATGATTTCAAAGTGTATAACCTTGTCTACTTTTTATGAACACCTTCCTCGGACAATAATCCAGCAATTCGCCGGCTTCTTTGAAAACAAATCATGCACATGGCTGGCGTAAATGTGGGTGGGGAAGGGTCGTCAACGCGTTGTTATGACAGTGTTGTAAAATGCCTTCTCCGAAGCTGTACTGGGAGCTGTGTAGAGAAAAGTGCGAGCGCAAACTGAGAAAACAGCGAAGAAATGGCCGATCCTGCATAGTGGGCCTTTAAGGAACTGGAATATGTTGCCATCAAACTTGCATCTGTGTCAACCATTCTGATAGAGACAGCTCCTGCAACTACAACTTTTTTGATGTATGTAGATCTGGAAAAAAATCTTTCCAGGTCTTGCTGCCATATTTAAAAAATTATTTCAGGGGAAACAGATGTTATTTGGTGATTTTCCATCATTCGAATACCTTTGTGCTGAAATGCCCCAGAGTTCTCTTATCAATTATTTACAGGCCACCCACATGACTTTACAGAATTATTTTCTAGCATCTCCACAGACGTTGACTGTCTAGTTTTAACTGCTAACTTCAATTTTCATACTGATGATTTGAATGACTTTTGCAAAAAGACTTTCTCAACTGTCTCAACATGTGAAAGAGGCTACTCATTGTAAGGGGCACACTCTAGACCTGGTTATCACAAGGGGCCTCAATGTTTCTGATCTCTCTGTGACTGGTCCTTCATTGTCTGACCTTTGTGTTTTCTTTAATATATATTTTATTCCCGCCATACAGACAAAATCAAATACGGTCAAAAAACGGTATATCAATGAACATTCTAATGTACTTTTTAAAAAGGCCATCTCCTTGCTACCACCTCTCAACCCATGTTCTGCTGATGATCTTGTAGAAAGCTTTAATTTGAAAATTCTGAAAGTCTTAGATGTCACTGCACCTTATCAGGTTAAAACAATTTATTGAAAGCAAAAGGCACACTGGAGAACTGCTGCTTCTTTAACAGCCCAGAAAAAAGAATGCAGGAAGGTTGAATGCATCTGCCGTAAAACAAAACTTCATGACATCTATAAAGACCCTTCGTGCCTACAATTTAGGCGTAAAAAGTCCTTGAGAAACATTTTCTCCAATATCATTAAAACCAATACTAATAATGCAAAAACCTTATTTGCAACTGTTGACAGATTGACCAACCCCCAAACGCAAATTCCAACTGATCTCCATTCCACGCAGGAATGCAATGAGTTTGCAGCATTTTATACCGATAGAATTGAAGGCATCAGACACGCCATCAATATCTCCAGTTTAAACAAAAATGTTGGACTACCACTCTGGTCAGGCAAAAGTAACGCGGAAATTATGACATGCTTTAATGTCATAGACTCTAAAACCCTTGTGGAAACAGTGACACAACTAAAGCCATCCACCTGTAACCTTGATACTTTACCGACCAACTTCTTTAAGAATGTTTTTGACTGCCTAGCAAGACTTATTGCAAATAGTTAACAACTCCCTCCCATCAGGCAATTTCCCAAAAGCCTTGAAAACTGCAGTTATTAAACCCCTTTAAAAAAGCGGAGCCTACATGCCTCTATTATTAACAACTACAGACCAATATCAAATCTACCCTTCATAAGTAAAATCATTGAGAAAGTTGTCCTCCAGCAACCTAATCACTTCCTGGCATCAACCGGTTGCTATGACATCATCCAATCAGGATTTCGACCTCTTCACAGCACCAAGATCGCCCTTATGAAGTTGTAAACTACATCCGTCTTAACACAGACTCTGGTAAAACCTCAATACTAATTTTACTAGACCTCAGTGCTGCATTCGACACTGTAGACCATACAATACTTTTGGACGGATTAGAAAACTGGCTGGGGCTTTCCAGCACAGTCTTAAGTTGGTACCCTACCTACAAAATAGGAACTACTTTGTTTCCATTGGCGACTTTGTATCAGAATCAACCAACATGGACATTTGGAGTCCAGCAAGGTTCGATCTTAGGACCCTCTTTATTCAACATCTAAATCCTCCCACCAGGGCAAATCATGCAAATAACAATATTGACCATCATTGCTATGCTGATGACACACTAATCTATGTATCGCTATCACCAAATGATTATTGGCCTATAGATCTGCTGTGCCAGTGCATTGAGTCAAAGACTGGATGTGCCGAAATTTCCTTCAACTAAATGAGGATAAAACCGAGATAATTGTATTTGGTGCTAAAACGGAAAGGCTTAAAGTAACCCAACCTTCACTCTCTGTCCCTAAAAACCTAAATCAAAGCCAGAAATCTAGGGGTTATCATGGATTCGGATTTACATTTCGACATTCACATCAAATCAGTTACAAAATCTGCATATTATTACCGTAAAAATGTAGCAAGACTTAGAGGGCTCATGTCCACCGAAGACTTACAAAATCTTTATTAGCCTTTATCACTAGTAAGCTTGATTACTGCAATGTTCTCCTTACAGATCTCCCCATAAAAACTCTAAGGAAACTTCAGCTTGTTCAGAATGCTGCTGCTAGAGTTCTAACAAATAGCAAAAAAATTTAACATATTACACCAATTCTTAAATCGTTACATTGGCTTCCTGTAGGGCAGAGAATTGATTTTAAAATCATTTTGCTAACCTATAAATCCCTACATGGGTTAGGGCCAAAATATTTAACTGATATGCTTCCACTACATAAGCCTTCTACACCACTTAGATCTTCTGAGACCAATCTGTTAATTATCCCTAGAGTAAACAAGAAACACGAGTTACTATGCAACAAATAGCTGGAGTAAACTCCCTGAGGATTCCACACTTGCCCCAACTCTGACCACTTTTAAAACAAGACTGAAGACTGTTTGCTTTCTGCTAAATCTTAAATACATTGCACTTTACCGTTTATTTTCTACTTTATTACTGAAAATGCCTTTTTAACTTTGCCTTTATTTTCTATTTTAGAGGTACATGATCTGATACCAGAGAGAAAGAATAAGGGTTTGAGACCCGAGTTCTGTCTGGGTTAGAGTCCTAGAATCCGGGTTGGAGTCCCAGAATCTGGCTTGAGTCCCAGAGAATGTCCTTTAGGTCGGGTTGGAGTCCCAGAGAAAGGACCAAGTTCCTTTTAGGTCGGGTTTGAGTCTCAGAGAAAGGACCAAGTTTCTTTAGGTTGGGTTGGAGTCGTGTCGTGGGTACCAGAGACATGATCTTTGAAGGGTTTGAGACCCGAGTTCTATCAGGGTTAGAGTCCTAGAATCCATGTTGGAGTCCCAGATAAAGGAACAAGTTCCTTAACGTCGGGTTGGAGTCCCAACGTGGGTACGAGAGGGACTGTTTATCTGAACTTAAATACATTGCACTTTCTAATATGTTTTTTTAACTCTGCCTTTATTTTCCATCCATTATACTCATTTTTTCCACATGTTTTCTATTATTTAACTATCATTTATTTTATTGTGTGTGCAGAAGTTCTTCAAGGAAAGTGATCAAATCCGTGGAATAGCTTTTAAGAGACTTTATTTGTTATAAAGTATTTCGGTATGGTAAACTAATACGATGGAGCAAAAGGAGGTTGAAGCGTATCTTAAAGGCCCACTATGCAACTTCGGGAATTTCTTCGCTGTTTTCTTGGTTTTGGCACGCACATTTCTCTACACAGCGCCCCCTACAGCTTCGTAGTAGATATTTTACAACACTGTCCTAACAACTCGTTGACGACCCTTCCCCATGCACTTCTACGCGAGCCATGTGCATTTGTTTTCAAAGAAGCCGGCGAATGCGTGGAGCCATGTCCGAAGTAAATGTTCATAAAGTGTAGGCAAGGTTATACATTTTTAAAATGGTGTATTTGTATTGCAATAAACATAAAGCCATCCTTTTTTTAGTTGACGGGGAGAATTTATATCCTAGATTATAATTGTTTTATCTTAGGTTGAACAGAAAAATCAGTGTGAGAGTGTTGGCCAACATAATAATCTAAATAAACAAGAACCTGGATTCGGGGATTCAGTCTGTATCTGGGGGACGAGACAGACGAACAGCAAAACACCAATGGTGTTTATATGGTTGCAACCAAGCAAGCTAGAAACATACAGGGCTCACAACAAAACGGTCGAGAAAACAATTTTTACAGGGCTCACAACAAAATGGTTGAGCAAACACATTTGTACAGAGACTATCAACATCAAGAATACCACGAGGACAAAGTTCACCCAAGGGTACTTTCAATTTCAAAAGCAACACGGCCAAGTCGGAGTCTGATTTGAAGTCTTCTTTTTCTTTCAGTTCACGCTATTCCTGAAAAGCTTGCCCAACGTTTACTCGTGTCTGGCCTCTCTGTCGGTCAGTCTCCCTTTTCTCTTCTTCTGTTCCTCCGACATTGGGTTTCTCTGTCTCTTTTTAGTCGGCTGATCTATGATGAATGTAACAATCCCTTAGTTACTTGTGTTTATATCGAGCCGGTTCCGTGTTTGGGGGTCTGTGCCGCAAAGCAATTCGTTACTTCGCGAGACCCGAGACTCCCGCGAGAGTGGGCGGCGGGTCGCCGGCAGAAACATATTCATTTTCTCCGCCAAGATGCGCAAGGGGGAGTTGAAACAACGAACAATCGAACAAAAATGTATAATGGAACCATCGCAATGACTCCTAGCCTGTTATATTAAGGTAAATCAAGCCAAAAAAGTTGCATAGTTCCCCTTTCACTCGTGTCTGATCACTTTTCTGGTCCATTCTTCTTTTGTTCCACCGACAGTCGCCTCTTGGGTCCCTTATCAGTCGATTGATCCATGATGAATGCAACAATTGCCTCGCAACTGGCTGTTTATATCTAGCCGGTGCCATGTTTGGGTGTGTGTCTGTGCCGTAAAGCATTTTCGAAACTACAATCTGACTACATTTTCGAGGATACTTCCGCTGCGTCACATCCGGATTGGCTCGGTCCGAACAGATCAAGTTGCATATGCGCTTTTTCACTGGAGAGGCGACATGGGTAAATGACACACCCACCAATCGACCCAGAAATGGATGCAGAACCATCAGCATAACTCTCAACCTGCATACTTAATGTAATTTTGGCTAAAAAAGTTGCATAGTGGGCCTTTAACACGTGCTGAGGGTCTCCTAGCTGATCAATAAACATTAACCCTGTCCAATAGATGCCGAGAAGATTCTGGCCTGCTCTGGCTCAAACCGTCTGTTATGGTCTGATCCGCATGGCCCGGAAGTAGTGGGAGGAGCCGGTGTGACGTATTTCCCTCGGCTTCCTCACTTGTCTGTGGTGCTGCCTTCTGTGGATGGAGCTGTTATTGCAGCCTTCAGTGAGGTCCTGCTCCCCTTGTGGCTATGTATAGTATTTACTGCTTATATGTTTGATCCTGCTTCCTAGGGTCTATGTGTGGGTAGCTTAGGTTCTTAAAATACGTAGCATGTGATAATGTTTAGATGTGAAGCACTTTGATTCTGCCTTGTGTATGAAAAAGTGAAAAGTGCTATATAAATAAGCAATCTTCACGGATGGCTAAAATTGACTGACTCACTTGTAAGACTTTTTATTTATATTGCAAGTCTGATGGCAGACGAGCTCAGAATGGTGCGTTTCCTTTTCTTTCAATTAATTTGTTTAAATCAATCATGTTTCTTGAGTTTGGGATCTGTAGGCGAGCAACCAACGTGAACTCGGTAGAATTTCATAACCATAACGAAAGAGGAAGCATGGTGTAACTACGCCCATCACAGTTATTGGTTTCTGGCCCAGTATCTGTGCCGTCTCACCCAAGAAGCTCTGCTATAACAGTTGGACTGCTGGACCTGAGACGACTGACTGGTCTTAGGCAACTAAGATCAGTTTGGCTAATGCGAGAATTGACCACGTGGCTGGAAAAGCTATTTATATAATAAACAGAGTTTAGAATAAGGACTAATCAAAATTATTTAAATCGATAACATTTATGTATTTCGGGGACATGCGATCGTGGCCTACTAATTCATAGGATTCATAGCTCTGAGAGAGCGGCAGCACAAGAACGTTTCATAAGAACTGAATCCTTACTGGTTGGAATTGTCGCAATGAAGAAGTTTATTCTGGTTGCCATATAAATTATTATTGATGTTAGCCCTTCATTCCTTAGCGCTGTGACGTAACAAAGCTACAGTTTGTTGTTTTACTTTTATAATATTTCAATGTATTTTCACTGACCAATGCTTTTCAGGTAAACCCATCATGGAAAACATAACAGATGCCATCTATGGCAGCCGGAAGACTATCTGTGTGGTCAGTCGTGATTACCTGGAGAGTGAATGGTGCTCCAGGGAGATCCAGGTTGCCAGGTAAGAACCCAGAGTTTACATGCATGACCAGATTATGGTTGATCATTAATTCAGCTTCACATGTGTATTTGTGGTCTTATTGTACGACCCTCATACATCCTTCCTCAAAATGCAAAGTTCAATGGACCAAAGCCTAAATTACACATTTACAGACGTGCTATAACGCACTAACCACTAAGCCAGAAGTTTGCAACCGGCTATCCAAGTTAGTTTAGAAAAGGAAAAAGATGGTATGGCAATAATACAGTGCATAAGGGCCAAAACAATGCTGCTTTAAATTATTTTCCCGCAATGTTTCTGATTAACTGCCCCTGGTGCCTGTGCTGTCTGTGCAAAGAGTCCTGCATTTACCTTAAGAGCAGGGCACCCAATTATCTCCAACACATATGTAATCTAAAAGAACCACAGGGGATTAAACGATTAAATCACAACATCGCCATGGGTTTATTTTCTCATAACTGACTTGCTGATCAATGATTGGCTTAATCAATGCATGGACAATGTAGCAAGTTGAAAATGTGTCAAAAACAATCAAGTAAAGTACTTGAGTATAGTCATAAAGTATTTCCACTCAAGGACCAATACAACCATGTAGATAAGTATGGTTTGTGTGATGCTGGGTGGGACGGGTTGCCCAGGGGTACAATGAAGTCTTCATATGGGAATGAGCCCAGGCCTATGGCAAGCCGAATTGTCATTTATTAACTAAGTTTGACTATCCGGAATTAACATTGTAGATATCAACAACTTCTTTCTGACTAGTCGTTATTACATTTTGAATAGTTGGAATTTTGATTCAAGATATCTGTAACGTAATTGTGACTAGTCGAAACGACAGATAGAGATATCTGTAATTCAGTTTTGACTAGGCGAAACTGAATTACAGATATCTGCAATGACGTCACCGAAAAAGACATTCAACTCGTCACACATCTTAAATGACAATTGCAGATATCTGTAATTCAGTTTTGACTAGGCAGAATGAAAGTTAAAGATATCTCAAACGTCATTTGAGGGGAATTATTGGGCGTGATATTTTAGATATCCAGAAATAAGGATGAGGAGGAGGATGAGGTAATTTCCCCATGCCGCCATCAAAGAAGAAGTTCGTTCATTTCCTTATATCTATGAGAAAGGAGCAGTCATGGCGTTGGCTGTAATTGAAAAAAACATCAGAAAATGCCATGAAATTTAAAATTGATAAATTGAATTGTGTGAATGATGATTTGAACGACAACGACCTGCTCCGCTCCCGCCTAAAGCAGGAGGCGGTCCTATAATTTATCATTACAGATATCTGAAACGTCATTTTGCCTAGTCAAAACTCAAGTTCAAGATATCTGTAATTAGATTTTGAATAGGCGGAATGAAAGTTACAGATATCTACAATTTTAGATATCTCTAATCAAAATTCCTTTCAAGATATCTATAACTTCATAATAGATATCTACAACATCATTATGACTAGTCGTATCTCCAGTTAGAGATATCTACAACGTCTTTTTGACTAGTCGTAACTCCAGTTAGAGATATATACAACGTCATTTCGCCTAGTCAAAACTTAATTTAAGATATCTGAAAAGGGACATGTAGATATCTTGAATTGAGGTGAATTAAAGATATCTTGAACTGGAATTATAGATATCTAGTCAGAATCAAATTGTAGATATCTCAAACTGGAATTACAGATATCTACAATTCAGTTGCAGATATCCGTAATTCACAAAGTGGATATCCGCAACTGAATTGTAGATATCTGCACTGAGAAACTCCATAGACATGAATGGCGAAAATGACGTCATTTCGCCTAGGAGGAATGTTTTTTGTGGATATCTGAAATGACAATTGTGGATAGGAGGAATGTAGTTGCGGATATCCGAAATGATAGTTTTGACTAGGCAAAACTGAATTGCAGACATCTGCAACACATATCCAGTCTAGCGAATTTATGTCAAATCGGCTTGCCATACAGGTCAACCTTCACCTAATGGTTAAACAGCTCACATATAAAAAAACCTCTTCCATTTCCCCAGCTTCCGGCTGTTTGACGAGCAGAAGGACGTGCTGATCCTGGTGTTCCTGGAAGAAATTCCAATGCAGCAGCTGTCTCCATACTACCGGATGAGGTGGCTCCTCAAGAGGCAAACGTACCTGAGCTGGTCCCACGCATTAGCACACCCAAACCTGTTCTGGGAGAAGCTCCGGCAGGCCCTGGAGACCCGAGAGCACCCAATGGGTGAGCATATACGGCTCACTGTGGAGGACGGACCCCCTGGAGAGAGACCAGGGCCCCGTATCCCGATAGCATCGTTAGCCTAAGTGGATCGTGAAGTGCGTTGTACGAGCATCGTACAGTTTTCACACCGTTGCCCGAAAGCATCATTGGTTACGAACGTCGTGAAAATGCTCGTAGCTAACGAAAACTCCAGGAGTACTCGTAGGAAGCTTAGAGCATCGTTAGCCTACTATAGCCTTAGTGGCGTCACCAGCGGAAATTCAGTGTATTGTGTTGTATTGGATGGGTTTTATTAAAACACATCCAATACCACGGAATGCCCAGCTGGCACAAATTCGCAACCAAAAACAGTGGTTACCGCCGATATTTTACTCATAGACTACTGTTAGATTTAAACAGCAAAGATAGAGACATGTTAGCAGTCAACAACAACATAATTTAATGCAGCAATTTAAAATTCCAAAAATACATGCACAGCTGAAATGTACCGATCAATTGCCACGCCACAAGGCATATAATAAAATCGAATGATTCCATTGGTCTTGTGTGGGAGGTCGCTTTCGAGCTGCCCTTGCTGTCTCCCTCTGATTTTAATTCAACCATCATGTGTGGGGTAGGTCGAAAGGTTGCTATTTCGATCCCCAGCTCCTCCTAGCTGAGTGTTGATGTGTCCCTGAGTAAGACACTTACGCACAGTGCATGAAGGATTAGGACCGATACATATGTCGGCCTAGGCCTAATCAATTGTGTTTTAATATCTTTAGCATTCAAATTATTGCAGTCTATTCTTTTCGTAGGCTTCTCTGCGGTTGGCCTTGATGGGGAGATATTTTAACGCTTTTTAACCCCATTTTCCTGCGACATTCCTGCGTCTCCCTCAGTACGGAGCCCATTTCAGCACCGTGTCAGTAGACAGTTACAATCCTACGAACGTCGTGAGTGCAGTGAACGCGCGTTCAGGAGGAGTTTCGGGAAACGCTCCAAAGAATGATCCCACAAGCGAAGATCCATCGTTATCGGGAAACGAGGCCCAGACCAGTAAAAGTTA
This sequence comes from Gadus morhua, assembly GCF_902167405.1. Classification (NCBI taxonomy): domain Eukaryota; kingdom Metazoa; phylum Chordata; class Actinopteri; order Gadiformes; family Gadidae; genus Gadus; species Gadus morhua. The sequence goes on along the minus strand of NC_044067.1, from coordinate 16,984,788 downwards.
GAATTGCTTGGGGGAGGGGGGGGATTATACTAGAGACATCCGAGGTCTGTATTTGGAGGAAAATTGAAACAGTTCCCCTTGCCAGCTTTGTTCGTTTTTGTCTATTGTAAAATACCTTCTTAATCTGCCTAATGGGTACATCTGGTGTTGATTTGTATTTGTATACATTGTCGACATAGTTGGAAACATTGTCTAATGTGTTCCATGTGTGCAGTTGAGTATTTCTACTTCTGAGGAATCTGGGGAGAACTGACCCGAGGTTTGTCTTTGAAAATTAAGTCTCCTTCAGGGTGGTAGGTCTGTTGTTTGCCAATAGCTGAGTATATTAGCTCAAGTGCTTACACTTTGCATTAGCATGCAAAGGTATGTAGACCGCCATCACTATAACAAGACTGAAGTTCCCTAAGTGTATTGAAGGGCCTGCCTTACACCGAGAAATGTTCCAGATCAGATGTGCAAACCCTGTCCAAACAACGTTATCGCTTTTTTTTCTGCATAGTTCTTTAGCTTATTATTGTATCTAGGCCTATCTGAAAAAAGTTGCTTGAGTATTTCTAAGCCTGACTTTTCCCGTGCACATTGTTGTGTAGTGACCCCTAGAGGGCTGCCATGTATATAGCACCATTGATAAAAGTTTAATTAATTAATTAATCAAATGGTTTGTATAAGAATCAAGTTTTATGATGGATAATTAATAACTAAAACATCATTTGTATTGTGATTTTTTTTGCATGGTCAATATGTACCTTATTTAGAAGATTAATCTGAAACTGCTATTTCTTCAATATTAATTGTATTATAAATAAAATTCTGGTTAACAGAAAAAAAAAATCTCTATCACTGTTACACTGCACTAGACTTTTACACCTTAATCATATCACTATGTCATATGTCATGAATATATACACATGTATACAGTTGTGTATAGTAACGAAGTAGAAATACTTCTTCACTGTACTTCAGTGGTTTTTTCGGGCCTATACTTCAATTGAATATTTACATTTCTAGCAACGTTCACTTTTATTCAGCTACTTTTCCTCAATAAAATGAATACCTTTACTTCGATACATTTGCCCTTTGCGTCTTCGTTACTCGCTACAAAATAAAAGTGAAGCAATTAAAAATGTCATGATGTTGGGAAGCGGGAACAGCAGATTTGGCCAACCAATGGTGGTCCTAGCTTGATTGGTAACGAAGTGCTCTCAACCACCACCCAATTTTGTTTATGTTTCGATTTGACCCAATTTCATAAGTATTAAGGGGTGGGAGAGGAGATGGGCACCTGTCCAATAGACTAGTAATTAGGGGCAAGGGAGGGCCATCAGACCGGTCATCAAACCACGCGCCAGTTGTAAAGGAGATTTAGTTCATGATGTATTAGTCGAGCTGGCGGTGACTGTACATATTTCTCCCATGAAGACTCATTCACCAATAAACAGGAATAAAGATTTATTTTGAATGATAACATAAGAGAGAATATTTTGCATGATAAATCTTTGGCGTGAGCCCCATCACGGACCCAGGGCGACGTGTGGACTCGACAGATCATGCCAGGAGTAGCAGGGGCGGAGCCTTCCCCTGGACCGGTAGACTGGGCCAGACCTGGTGGTGGTGGGGTGGAAGGAGCATCGAAGAAAAACCTAAGCAGCAAAGAACATAGGTTAGACTACTCTATATAAAGCAGATAAAGCGCCACGGTAGAGCTTACATTTCCCTATATGTTATTTATGTTCTTACAAGATAGGAACTATTTTGTTTCCATTTGCGACTTTTTGGCGAGTCCCACAAGGTTCAATCTTAGGACCCTCGTTACTCAACATCTACATGCTCCCACTAGCAGTAGGGCCGAGCTCTTCGAGTGGCCAACGACGTGCGTCGCGACCTAGGTCGCATTGGTCGCGACGTAGGTCGCATTGGTCGCGACGTAGGTCGCATTGGTCGCTGTGTTGGTCGCTCGTCTGGCTGCCGTTTTCTCGTCTGGCTCGGTCGCTCAAAGTCTATGGGCGGTCGGTCCTTATCAGTCAATTTGCATGTTATTAACAGAAAGCCATGCTCTCTGGCGAAAGCTACCTACAGCTCTTTATTGCTAATATTGTTTTAATATTTTTATATTGAAGTACAGTTTAAAATGATGAAATCGTTGGTCTATCAGTATCAATAAAATACATAAGTTGTAATTTGGGGCGTATTCAAATAATTTATTTAATTGTATTTTATATCTTATATAGCCTATATATTTGTTTTGTTAAATGTCATTGAGCCTAATAAGGTATATTATGCACAAAGTTCTTCGTTATAGAGCGATAGGCTATACTTTAATATAAGAGGAATAGTTTGAAATCAATGCTACAGTGGCGCAAGCTGTGGTACAAGTGGTAGTGACGCTAAGTTATTGATCCTGAAGGCCGCTGTTCTATTCTCTCCACGGACTGATTCATTTTTGCTCTTTTAGTCAAACTTATTGACGCAATCGGCCTCTTTCATTTAACATTTTTGTATGATTTAGTACGATGGTATTGTATGATAATTATATGACGGGCTGCGACGCTGGCTGGTATCGGCTGGCTAGCTGCGACGACAGGCCAGCCGCGCTGGCTGCCACTGTCCGCGCTGGCTGCCACTGGCCGCGCTGGCTGCCACTGTCCGCGCTGGCTGCCACTGTCCGCGCTGGCTGCCACTGGCCGCGCTGGCTGCCACTTGCCGGCCGCGCTGGCTGCCACTTGCCGGCCGCGCTGGCTGCCGCTCTGGCAGGCTGACCGACTAGGTCGCGACCATAAAAGCGTCGCGACCCTTTTGGCGGCAAAATAGGTCGCAACCAACCAGAGGTATGGCTGAATGAGCGACCTGTGGCAGCCAGCCATTGTCACCATGGCTGCTACCACAACCAAAAGCCTATGTTATCAGTTAACATCTCATTGAACAGAATAAATATGGGCTACGTGCGTCAGTGTAATAAAAACGTACATGCAATAATATATAGCCTAGCTTAGATATTGATAGACCAATATGCCTTTTTATAATATAAAAAATAAATAGGCCTTTTGGTCTATCCATCTATAATTAATTTTAAATTAACTTTGTAATACAGTGATGCGTATGAATTTGTATTGATTATATTGTATAGCCTTTTCTTTTTTAAATGTCAAAGACTAATAAAATATCCTATGAAGCAAATTATAGTGTAATATAGTTCTATAAAAAGTGTAACGTGTCTATCATAGAAGTCACAGTGGTGTACCTGTTGATAAGTGTAACGATGTTCATCATGTTAGCCACAGTGGTGTAAGTGGTAGCGATGCTAGGTTAGTAATCAAGGGGATGTGGGTAGATTTATTCACAGTCAGATAGATTTTTGCTCTTTTAGTCAAACTTATTGACGCAATCGGCCTCTTTCATTTTAACATTTTAGCAGGATTTAGTACCATGTTATGATAATTATACGACGTAATGACGGGCTGCGACGCTGGCTGGGTCGGTTGGCTGGCTGCGACGACAGGCCAGCCGCTGGCTGCCGCTGGCAACTGCCGCTGGTCGCTGGCACTAGCTCTGGCAGGCTGACCAACCAGGTCGCGACCATAAAAGCGTCGCGACCCTTTTGGCGTCAAATAGGTCGCAACCAACCAGAGGTATGGCTGAATGAGCGACCTGTGGCAGCCAGCCATAGCCAGCGTCAATAAGTTTGACTAAAAGAGCAAAAATCTATCTGATTGTGAATAAATTCGAACCAACGAACCCTTGAATACTAACCTAGCATCGCTACCACTTACACCACTGTGGCTAACAAGGGAAGCATCGTTACACTTATAATCAATAAGTGTAACTGTGGCTTTTATGATAGACACGTTACACTTTTTATAGAACTATATTACACTATAATTTGCTTCATGGGATATTTCATTAGTCTTTGACATTTAAAAAAGAAAAGGCTATAGGCTACAATATAATCAATACAAATTCATACGCATCACTGTATTACAAAGTTAATTTAAAATTAATTATAGATGGATAGAACAAAAGGCCTATTTATTTTTATATTATAAAAAGGCATATTGGTCTATCAATATCTAAGCTATATATTATTGCATGTAGCCTACGTTTTTATTACACTGACGCACGTAGCCTATATTTATTCTGTTCAATGAGATGTTAACTGATAACATAGGCTTTTGGTTGTGGTAGCAGCCATGGTGACAATGGCTGGCTGCCACAGGTCGCTCAATCAGCCATACCTCTGGTTGGTTGCGACCTATTTGCCGCCAAAAGGGTCGCGACGCTTTTATGGTCGCGACCTAGTCGGTCAGCCTGCCAGAGCCAGTGGCAGCCAGCGCGGCCAGTGGCAGCCAGCGCGGCCAGTGGCAGCCAGCGCGGCCAGTGGCAGCCAGCGCGGACAGTGGCAGCCAGCGCGGACAGTGGCAGCCAGCGCGGCAGGCCTGTCGTCGCAGCTAGCCAGCCGATACCAGGCAGGCGTTGCTGCCCGTCATTACGTCGTATGATTATCATACCATCGTACTAAATCGTACAAAAATGTTCAAATGAAAGAGACCGATTACGATTACGAGTTTGAGTAAAATGGCAAATATATACCTGATCGTGATGGGTATCGAACAGCCATTGTGATGATTACCAACCTCGGGCCACAACCACTTGTACCACTTAATTATAACTAACATATCACTCTATAACGAAGTGCTTTGTGCATAATATAGGCCTACCTTATTAGGCTTAATGACATTTAACAAAACAAATTTATAGGCTATATATAAGATATAAAATTCATTATTTGACTGATAGACTGATAGACCAACGATTTCATCATTTTAAACTGTACTTCAATATAGAAATATTAAAACAATATTAGCAATAAAGAGCTGTAGTAGCTTTCGCCCTTTCTGGTACTTCAACTGTCGCAAAAAACCCGTTAATAACATGCAAATTAACTGATTAAGGACCGCCCATAGACTTTGAGCGACCGAGCCAGCCAGCGACCAAAACGGCAGCCAGACGAGAAAACGGCAGCCAGACGTGCGACCAACACAGCGACCAAAGCGACCTACGTCGCGACCAATGCGACCTACGTCGCGACCAATGCGACCTAGGTCGCGACGCACGTCGTTGGCCACTCAGAGAGCTCGGCCCTGCTCCCCACTAGGGCAAATCGTGCAAAATAATAACATTGTGATACAATGTTGTCTTTCTGAGGGATGTATCTAGCCCTCGAAAGGAGATAAAAAATAAATAAACAACAAGTCCTGTTGATAGGCTACTTACTATGACCAACTGGTGAACACTCGTTAGTAAATCATACTATGGCGAGCAGCCTGGGAAGGACGAGACGGGAGCCAAGGTTAATGGAAAATTACGGTATTTTGAAGATCGAGCCCCCTTTCTGGTTTGTCTAGGATGAAATAGAGTGGTTTGAATATTGGTCCTAGCTGTGTTTGAAATCGTTCCCTATCATGGGTATAGTGGACTATATATAGGGTGCTCGGCATTTTGAAGTGGTGTTCGAATTCTCCGTGTTTAATTTCATGCACTATAGTGGACTTAAAATACCCAAAATTTGAGTGAACATACGATGTTTCCTACATGTTACACCCATATACCACAATGCAATGCAGTCGTGTTTTTCCGGAGGAGAAAAATATGCTGAATAACCGCGAAAACGAATACATTTAAAACGAAATGCCAAAAAACAGAGTGACTCCCTATCCTCAGCTTTTTATGCCGCGTTTCCACTGCAGGGTGCGGTACGGTTCGGTTCGCAAAGGTGCGGTACGGATTGCGTTTCCACCACCAAAAGTGGGCGTGACCCGGACTGAGCCGTACTCGTTTTGCCCTCGTTTTCAGTACTCCTCCGTTGGGGTACTGACAACGAGACGAGACGCCTGAAAGGGTACCGGAAAATTCGAGCTACACACCCCCTCCATTGATTGGTCGACAGAACCGTCACTTTCGGGCGACGTGGGGATAAAAACAAACAAACAGTAGCCTCAAGGTATTATCCTTTACAATGAACATGTCGCGTAAAACGCTTGCTTGGGCGAACAAGGAGGTGGAGACGTTCCTCTGCATTCATGGGGAGGAAGACGTTGTTTATGATGTTTAAGTAGCTGCCACGGCGAACGACATCCTGTATTGTCGTACGAACGACAGCTGCACATTGCGCAGGGCTCTCCGTGAGTCGCACGCAATTCAACCCATGCACACGCTCACACGCCACACAACTTGCGCCGCTATTTGACAGTGGAAGGGTAGGAATCAAATGCGTCCGGGTGTAATTTCAAAATCGTCCGGGATTTTAATAAAGCCTCAATGTATGTTCACATTTAATTTGCGTTGCGTTCCTCTGGGTCTGTCGCCATCTAGTTGGGCTACGCCCTCCCCTACTCAGTTCTGTTCGCTTTGCATTGGTGGAAGTGAGTAGGGGGAGCGGTTAAGTAAAGCCTTCAGATTGGACGGTTTGACTTTAGAGTTACCGTCATGTTTTGTATTATATTTTTTTACCATTATTGTTTTATAGGGACAAATATTAACACATTTCTCCTGCAGGGGATTGATAAAGTTCTATCTATGTAACTGAAGGGAACACTTACTCATACTCCATCAAATATTCATACTCATACTTTGCACACTTTACCACAGCATTGGCCTACTGAATGCCACAGATATATTTTTAAGCATTGGACTGAATGCCGCGTAAATATAATATATGTTTTGCACGTTTGCAACGTTTAAAAGTTCAGGGAAAGTATATGCCTCTACTGGTGTTGCTTAGGCCAATATCCTTGGCATCGAGGCAGTGTTGTTTCTGAATATTAGTGTTAAGGGCCAATAATGCCTACTATCATACATTAGTCACCATGTCTGTGAACAAATTTGTATGCAGTTACATATTAATATATCTCCCCCCCCCCCCCCCCCGACAAAATCTCACTCTGAACTCAGTTAAAAAATGGAGAGCCCTGCATTGTGCATCTGTTGACCTTTATCCACAGTAAACAGATAATTTTTTCTTGCTGGAAGATATTTTATATTGTTTTCATATTATTATTGACTGACAGTGATTACAGAATGCGAGTGTGTGTTATATTGAAAGCGTGGCTGGGTGTGCCTATGAATATAGGCTACAGTGAGTTTTTTAAGGTGCTGTACAAGCAAATCATATTGACTACTCTGTACAGTGACAAAGAGTGTACAGTAACCTACTTCATTCAATATTGAATAGGCTACTGTAGCCTACACTATTATAGATGGTTTTGCTCTTTGCTCATGGCAGTTGTGGCAGTCATTTTAACATGTCAGCAGGCAAGCTTCACTCATTCAAGGATGTATAATGCTTTGTCCTATTGCCTACTTGGAACGTGTTTTAAAGGGATCTATAGTAGCCTATAGAAATTTGCCAGCTGGAATACAAAGCAAACTCTCCTTCAAATGCACATTCATGGAAGTCTTGTATTGTCATCCCCAAATAATGCTGCAATGTAATAATATACATCTTTAAATGCACAATAATGAGTCATTATTATTAATATGACTTATCAAATATTTGTATTGGCTCCCAGAATGCAGGTCTGTTAGGCCCCGTTCACACGAAGCCGAAACGGGCGAAACCGTTACGGTTTCAATCTATCCGGTTTCGAAGTATCTCCGTAAAGACGAAGCCAAGCGAAACCGGGTAGATCTGTAGAAACGCTGTAGTACACATTCCAGGCCCATAAGGGGCGCTGCTTCTGGTACAGAAATCCAGAAGAAATGAAATAATAAGAGGAGGCGAGCATGCGCATAAGGGCAGCCCTTATGCGCATGCTCGCATGTGATTTCTGAGACTCCGCGGGCTGAAGAGCCATTGGCTAGGAGGTCGAGGGGTGGGGCGATGACGTCATGGTTTGCGGTTTCAGTCGGTTTCAGGCGTACACACGAATCCAAAACGAAACCGGGTAGATTTGAAACCACCTCCGAGGGTGGTTTCAGAAGTTTGCGGTTTCGGTCAGCGGATTCGCCGGCTTCGTGTGTACGGAAGGCCGAACCGTACAAGACCTTTGCGGTTTCGCCATGAAATCGGCTTCGTGTGAACGGGGCCTTAGTGACTCCCAGTATCTCTAAAAACAGACTGGGAAGTAGAGCATTCAGTTACTGGGCTCCCCATGGGTCAGAGAGGCAGACACTCTATCTAAATTTAAGTACAGCCCCCCCCCCCCCCCCCCCCTCACCTTTCGCACCTTGTAGTTTGGCCTTGGCGTCTCGCAGTCTCTCTGTGTTTCCACATATTCTCCACAGCTCCATCCCTCGGAACCAACTGCAATTTTTCCCCTGTTAAAAGGGTTTTCCCGGGAGTTTTTACTCAGTGGATGTGAGGGTTTAAGGGAAGAGGATGTTGTTATGATGCTCATGCTATGTAAAGCCCTTTGAGACAAACTGTTTGTAAAAACGGACTATAAAAATAAAATTGCCTTGCCTTGCCTAACCCACTTGGACTGTAATTCAGATTCATACTACTAGTTTGATCATTGACTGACTGCATGAATAGTTGCACAGAGGAGATTCTTATAGAGGTCTTATAGTCAAACGGTATAGGGTATATACAAATTTGATGTGTTTAGGCCATTCATGAGATCTAGTTAAAATCATTTAAAGTCATTTCCACACACATTAAAGAAAAGTAAAAAACTAAAGCAAAGAGATTTTGCAGCATGTAGCACACTTTTACTTAAACAGAGTGGGACAGGAATCAGGTTAACAAAACATCTAAGAACATCTAAGCTGTCTATCACATTACCAACGCAACATTAAAACATCACAAAAAAAACAGCTGGAATACAAAGAGTTTGCTTTGCAATCCAGCTGGCCTGTTATGAGCAAATTTCTATTGGCTACTATAAATCCATTTCAAAACATGTTCCAAGTAGGCTATAGGACAGTCATACTCAAGTAGCGGCCCGCGGGCCTTTTGTGGCCCGCGGGGTGTCTATTAATGGCCCTCGAGCTGTTTTGAAAAGTTTTTTTAATTAAAAAAAAATGATAATAATCGTGCTGGGCGCTCTTATTTTGAAACCGCAGGGTTTTTTACGCAGAGACATAAGCACGTAATTTACACAAGGGACTTGTTTTAGACAAGTTTTGATTTACGGTTCCTTTAAGGATCCTTAAGGATTGCGCGTGTTGCAAGGGGATTCTCCGCCAGAACAGTAGGGGGAGCAACGAACGAATCTGTGGGCGTGGAAGTGGAAATCGCTGGCTTGTTTATATTTATAATTATCATAATTCGTTCTTGTGTTTTCTTCTTCTCCTTCTTCAAAATTCTTCATTCGCTTCTGTCACGGCCTTTTAAAAATGGCGCTATTATGCTGTAAAACCGTAAATGTGAGACTCCTGAAAGGATGTGGTTAGCTGGCCAATCACAGTCTTTGCGAGCTGCGTAGGGCCGTAGTGTTTTAGTCGCATAGTCAGGAATTTTGGCCGACGCACTTAAGCACGTAAGGGGGGATATTTTACCGCGCAAGGGGGGGTTATGTAACTTATGTGCTTACGCGTTACGTCTAAAACAGAGCATATATCGGCCTCAGTCACACGTATACCGACCGGCCCCTTGAGTCACTGAAAAAAAAATGTGTGGCCCCTCATCATTTCTACTTGAGTACCCCTGCTATAGGACAACGCATAATGCATCCTGGAATGAGTGAAGCTTGCCTGCTGACATGTTAAAATGACTGTCACAACTACCATGAGCAAAGAGCAAAACCATTTGTACATAGTGTAGGCAGTAGCCTATTCGATATTAAATGAAGTAGGTTACTGTACTCTTTGTCACTGTACAGAGTAGACGATATGATTTGCTTTAGCACCTTAAAAAACTCACTGTAGCCTATATTCATAGGCACACCCAGCCTTGCTTCCAATATAACACGCCCTCGCATTCTGTAAACAGTAACACCATCAGTAAATAATAATATGAAAACAGTATAAAATATCTTTCAACAAGAAAAAATAATTAGTTTACTGTAAATGGATAAAGGTCAACAGATGCGCAATGTTCAGCTGTCAGAAATGTGTTGTGATCACTTGTATTCCTCATAGCTCTCAGGCTTTGAGGAAATCAGCAGCCCGCGATCGCAGCTCCTTTGATGTGAACGCGCACAGAGCGCAAAGCTCAAAGCCGGACAATGATGTCGTAGTAAAGCCCTCCGGTCTACTCTGCATGTATTAACTGTGGCTAAACATCAACTGCACTGAAGTCATCATAACTTCAGAAGTTCTCATTTTCAAATGATTATGAATACTATTATTGTTATTTGAAGCCGTTTCAGTCTTGACTGTGGGTTGTGTGGTCCTCTGTGTCTGCTAGTGTCTATAATACAGTAATATTTTTGTCGACATTATCAAACGGAAGAACTTTTATTTTGAAGAGCAAATGGCAAAGAAGCACACTAGCCAATAAGAGGACCCGCCCACCGGCAGAAACAAGATATTGAGTGGTAATTCCGTTTTGTTAAGAAGAACCAAAAAACGATTAAACGAACAGAAACTTTGACTTTCGTTTTTTTGAAAAAACGAAAAAACGAAAAAAAAAGGGTGGTTTCTGGTTTCTGCTTACGTCAATTATTCCAAGAAAACAGAGTAATAAAACGTACCTTGCTCATACCTACAGCTTCTCGCTTGACAAGCAGAGGTAGTAAAGAGCAACAGTGCCATCTAGTGGTAAGATTACTATATAACAACACTCCCACTTAAAGATTTATTCCGGTGTAAAATGGATTTGGGATATGTTTTATATGATAACGAGGTGAAACGTTCGTTTCGGAGCACAAAAACCACATATAGACGCTTTTTTCAGTTGGCTGTTTTTAGCCGATTCTAAAAAAAATATATATATATAAACTTGGAACGATGGGGGCACTGGTAATGGTAAAAACTAAATCGCTATTTTAAACCACTTAAAAGGCTAAAAGTAGCCCGACACTTCTTTGGTAGTATAATAAGGGTCTTAACATATAAAAACGAGGCATTGAGAACTTTGTAAGTGTACAGATTGTTTATTAAAAAGGACATTTTGTACACACAATACCATCAGTAGATCACCCGTCGACGCCATTTTGTTTTTAAGACTCGATAGGTATATTGACGAACACAGTGTGTTCGCCAATCTACTTATCGAGTCTTATGGTCTTAAGTCTTAAATGGTTTAAAATAGCGATTTAGTTTTTGCCATAACCAGTGCCCCCATCGTTCCAAGTTTATAGCGTTTTGATAGAATCTGCTAAAAACAGCCAACTGAAGAAAGCGTCTATAGGCGTTTTTTGTGCTCCAAAAAGAATGTTTCAACTCGTTATCATACAAAACATATCCCAAATCCATTTTACACCGGAATTACCCTTTAATCTTACAATGGCATTAAGACACTTTAAATAATATTACAGAGCCGTGCTCCCTTTCACAAAATGTCAATAATTTATTTTTTTCTTTAAACAACAAATGACTTCCTCTTTTTCCTTGCTTAATACTTGTCATTTTCCATTAAACTGTTCTCATTTGTCTTTGAAACCTTTTTGCAACAGTATTTTTCTGGAACTCTTTTTTCCATGTTTTCAGACTTGTCTAACAGTCATTTTCTGGAACTCTTTTTTTACATGTTTTCAGACTTGCTTAAGGCCCCGTCCACACGAAGCCGAAACGGGCGAAACCGTTACGGTTTCGATCTATCCGGTTTCGAAGTATCTCCGTAAAGACGAAGCCAAGCGAAACCGGATAGATCTGTAGAAACGCTGTAGTAAACATTCCAGGCCCATAAGGGGCACTGCTTCTGGTACACAAATCCAGAAGAAGAAGAGGCGAGCATGCGCATAAAGGCTGCCCCCCGAACCACTAACAACACAAACAAACAGCTCTTCTACGATGGCGAACTAGATTCTCAATAAATAATGGCTTAGCAACCCATTCAGACAAATGCTGCAGAACGATTACAAGCTTGTAGTCCGCCATCATCTTTTTTGTTGTGATTTCTGAGACTCCGCGGGCTTAAGAGCCATTGGCTAGGAGGTCGAGGGGTGGGGCGATGACGTCATGGTTTGCGGTTTCAGTCGGTTTCAGGCGCCCACACGAAACCAAAACGAAACCGGATAGATTTGAAACCACCTCCGAGGGTGGTTTCAGAAGTTTGCGGTTTCGGTCAGCGGATTCGCCGGCTTCGTGTGGACGGAAGGCCGAACCGTACAAGCCCTTTGCGGTTTCGCCATGAAATCGGCTTTGTGTGGACGGGGCCTTAGACCAGGCAGCGTTCAGCGTCACCTGTCAAGCATAAATAACCACTTTATGTCTCTACTCTTAGACAGCCAAAAGTCCAATCTCTTCCCTGAGATATTCAAACTTCTGTTTAGTCAGTGGATTGGTCAAGATGTCCGCTTTCATGTCATTTGTTGGACAGTATTGTAGTTATATTTGTCCATTCCGCACACATTCACGGATGTAGTGGTAGCGAATGTCTATGTGTTTAGTCCTGGAGTGGTCCACAGGATTCTTCACCATTGCGATGGCTCCTTGGTTGTTTTCCAGGATCACTGTGGATATAGCCTTCATTCCGAGAGCACTCAGTAATCGTCTCAGCCAAATACCTTCTTGAGCGGCTTGGTTATGCGCGACATACTCAGCTTCTGCTGTTGAAAGTGCAACTGTTGCCTGTTTCTTACTGAGCCAGCTCACTGCTCCTCCACTGTAGAAATATGCTGCCTGTTGTCGAGCGGCGGTCATCCTGATCTTCAGCCCAGTCAGCGTCTGTGTATCCAATCAAAGCTCCAGAGTCTGACTGCTCATACTTGAGAGCAAGGTTCACTGTCCCTTTCAAGTATCGAAATATCCTCTTCACAGCAGTCAGATGTGCAACATTTGGATTTGCATTGAACTTTGACACAGCACTCACTGCTTGAGCTATGTCTGGTCGTGTGGCCATTGCAGCATATAGCAGACTTCCAACCATTGTGCACTGGCTTACTGACACCATCACTTTTCCTCAATTTGACGTTAGCTACAGGATTTGCATCATCAAGTCCATATTTCTGAAGCATGACTTCAATGTAATACTTCTGATGAAGAAAGACAGTTATTTTCTTTGTCTTGGACCACAGTGATGCCCAAGATATGATACAGCTCACCCATGTCTTTCATCTTATAGCGCTCCTTGAGAGCTCTTTTCAGCTCGTTCATGCTCTCAGTCGACTCTGTTATCAGAATGAGATCATCCACATAAACAGCGAGTATCTCAAGTTCATGTCTTGTTCTCACAAACACACAGGGGTCTGATGTGCTCTGTTTGAATCCAATTTCTGTCATGAACCCTGTGAAAGCCTTGCTGCAGCAGCGAGGAGACTGCTACAGTCCGTAGATTGACTTCTTCCGTTTGCACACCAGGGGCCCATCTTGCATCCGGCGCAATTGACTTAATCACTGGCGCATGTGTGGTTGCTAGTTTGCAACTGGCGCAGAGCGTTCTTTTCCGTCCTGTGCCACGCATCAGTAAATTAGGGAATGATCTTGCGCCCCAAGGGGCGGCTCGGCGAAAGGAGGAGGCGTGCTCTGGCGCAAACGTTCCCTGGTGCTATTTTGACGTTTCAGAAACCACTTGCGCCACAAACCAGTTAATACCTGGTTTAAACTCAGTGGCGCGTTGTTCAGATGCTATTTTAAGGGCGCATGCATAATGTTGCTTGTGCACCTCGTGCATACACTTTGCTTCTCTCATCTACCTAGCCGCACATTCTTGGTAAATTATTTGGGAAAGAACAGCTGATACAGCAGTAATAAGTTGTACTTTTAAATCAATGCATTTGCAAACAACGTACAGCAAACAAATATTTTCTTGACACAGACATCGTGTACATGCCCATAACTTTTAGGATTGATGAGTATTTGATCGTGGGAAAACATAGTTTTACCGCGAGTAAGTGTTAAAAAGAATGAATGAATGCGGGCGTGCGTGTGTGTATGTGTAACACACACATGCGGGCGCGTGTGTGTTCGTCCATCTGTTTAAAGACACGCAAACTAAACACGTAACGCATAATACAGTCCATGGCAATGTATATTAACGGGGGGACACATGCATATTAGGAATACAAGTCGATAACAATAATGCATACAATACTGATAAGAAACGATGTTCATAATGTATTGCGTCTATCATTAAATAGAACCACAGTTACCGCATATCATATGTTATATCATATACGTTTTCTTTGTCGAAATGTATTTGAGGACTGAGTATTTCTGAAGTTGTGGTACGGAAAACCTTATTCCATGTGTGTATTAGGCCATATTTTTTGGCCATAAACTTTCACGGTTAGCGGGTGGCAGGAAGGCAGGTAGGACCCAATTGCAGACAGTTCAGGTAAAAGGACAATTTATTAACTCAAAAAGGCAAGGAACACGGGTGACGCGGGTAACACAGGGAATACCGGGAACACAGGTAACACACAGGACAGAACTCACCACAAACTAAAATGATCCGACAAGGAACAAAGGAAAGACAAGGGCTTAAATACCAAACACACAGGGCACGCAACGAGTAACAGCTGGAACACATTAGGGGAGGGAGCAGTAATCACACAGGAGGGAAACCTGACATGGGGAGAAACAAGACCGATACCAAAGTAAAACAGGTAACACACCAAAACAAGACAAAGAAACCGACAGATCCTGACAGTACCCCCCCCCCTCAAGGGTCGTCGTCGGTAATTAGACTACTTCAGACAAACCTTAGTAGAGCAGCTCAGACATGATGAAACCTAAAAGGAGAAATGCGTTTATTTTGATGTTACCGAAGGACATTGTTTTGCATACTTAACCCACTTTAAGTGTGATTGAATTAATTTCATTGACTGTAGTGCACTTGTTAGATAAGTTTAAGAATAATTTCATTCAATTTAATGGTTAAAACATAAATAGGTATACAAATAATTTAAATTACAAATGTTAAGTTAGAAACATGGTTTAAAAAGATAAATAATTAATTGTTTGATTAAATACTGTGACATATTGTAATTCAAGATTAGTATTTCATTCTTTGTTGTTCAAATACTAATTGTTCTAATAGGTGACAATTCATTTCATTATATTTATAAATATAACCTTGGTTTTTGGTTATACATTGTAATATAGATGTGTAAAATCCCATGTTTGATATAGTACCAGATAACTTACAATTCTGCACTCTTTGTGCAGGTTGGTTTTTTATGTTTGATCGAAGGAAGATTGCATCTACGATGGCGAGCTTTGCCCAATAGAACTGTGGATGGTGTGGATACGGCGTTGCCAGCCGTGAACACCACCATAGAAGACCCTTGTGAAGATCCATTCAGAACAGATAAGACATAGAAATAGATACACACTAACCTACCCGGGTAGTAGTAAGAGAAACACACATATCCGGATATCCCCCCCTTGAACTCGACATTCCTCGACCGAACAACTCCTTCCCAAGGAGTACTGTAGCTGGGGAATCCAGCTACAAAGGACTTATTCTTTTGATTTTGTTTGTTTGTTTGTTATTTTCAAAAGCTTTATTTTGTACCAAATGTAATGTAATGTGTTATGATGAAAGGCATTAAAATAGCTCATCTATTCAACCAACACCAACTCCCTTAGTGAGTCAATAGTGTTTAACTTCTTTAACCTCTTAAGACCCAATCGCCCACCGGTGGGCGATTGGGTTTGTTGACGATATGTTTCCACTACGGAGCGACATAACCCGCTTCAACTTTCATCATTACAGACATTCTATACGTCGTTAGAAAGGGTAGAATCTCCACAATTTATTCATCCGGTTGTTTTTTTCTATAAATCATGAGCACAAAACCATAAATATTGATATTTACCAGCATGGTAAACCGGAAATGCCAAAAAACAGAGTGACTCCCTACCTTTGAAGCAATCTGAGAACCGTAATATGTGTCCATTCCTCAATTATTTATATTCCAATTGTCCGTGAGAATCCACTGATCAAAAGCATCCAAATGGTTTTTCATAAAATTATTCCAGCTTGTGAATATCGTCGTGTAAAGTCCATTTGTTTACCATCTCCAAACTTTGTTCGTCAACTAACATCCAGACGTTCGCAGCCGTATCGATATTTTCTCTAGCTCCAGTATGCAGTTGTTGGATATGCTTGTTTTCATCACTTTGCTGGCTACAAAATAAAAGTGTCCCCGTCTTTTTCTGTTCAGTTTTCACCCCGGTACAGCCCGTGAAGTAGATGGAGCGCTCCCAGTTCGAAGGGCCAATGGGCTTTGTTTACTTTGTTTCGCGGCTTTAGTATAGGGACAGCGTATTGGCTATTGATATATCAATCACTTGGGCTTCTAGCCAATGAGTTTACCTTTCCAACGCTGCCAGGCGTGTCCAGGTGTGATACGTATGAGCCGAGATATAAAGCTGCGTCAACACGGCAGACAACTCACTTTGCGCATTTTTTGCGCATATATTGTTCATATTTAGTTCTTGTCATATTTTCATGATATGGCCAATATCTCAATATGAATGTGTGAAAAAATTATGTTTTGAATCATGGAGAAAGGTTTTATAGTCACCAAAATGCTTCAGTAATGTTTCCAGTGTCACAGAAGTAGAGTAAATGCATTTGGCACAATTTGGCCATTTGGAGACATTTTGGAGAGGTTTGTGCTGCCAGTGACAACACACCATAAAAACTCCATTAACTCCCCAAGGTTTAGGCCTAGAACTCCAAAATTTCTTCCAGGTGTAGTTGGCATGATGTAGAAGGTATTTGGCATATTACCATATGCCTTACATATAAATACATCCTAGTTATTGTAGTTCAATTATGACCTATTATTTTCGAAGACAAAAAAATTGCTTTAGAGCCATGTCTGAACTGATGTCATTTAGGTTGTGTGTATGATACATGCCAAATACATATCTACAGAAACTAGAGCTTGTCAGCTTTCAAATGAAGTATCATACATCCATCTTGGACTTAGGGTTACTATGTTATAAGCTTTTCCATTTGGGTATGTGTATAGGCGAAAAAAACCAAAATACTGACGGGGCAGAAGGACCTAGAGTGATGCTAGCATCCTATCTGCCCCTTCCGGCTAAGACCACGGGTGCTACATCTACTATGGGCTCTATGAATCAAGGCACCCGTCCACAGCCCGCTTAAACAGCTGCAATACCAGGCTTGGCCGCTGAGCAGTGGTGGATTTCGGAAGTATGCACTGTTCATGGGGGCTTGGCTTTTAGCAGGTGTTCCATCTGAAACTTCCATGTCGCCCAATTCTCTGGTTCGCTCAGCTTGTCAACAAACAGCTTGTCATCCATTGTGTAATCCCACAACACTGTTTATCTGCCACAAAAAAATCTTGTTTGCGTCGACCTGGGCCCATAACCTATTGGAATTAACGTGAACCTTTTAATTCAGCGTGCTTTAGCATACAGTGTTAACAACATAGCTACAGCTTTATTGAAGACGACAGTATTGCCACTGTATGGAAGGCAACACTTCCCCTTATCTAGAGCTGGTTTACCAGTACACAACGTTTAAAACTGAGCAAAGTCATGCCAAAAGACGTAACAACGTCAATCAATAGTGAAGTATGTGATATTATGGTTGATTCTTTTATATTGAGTAAAGCGTTCATGTTCCGCCATGTTCATGTGCGTCACTAGTAAACCATACGTCACCAACTGGGCAACTCTGTTAACCAAATTTGGCTCCAGTTGCCGAACGGAAGTAGAATCATAAGAGTGTCATGAGGTGTTGTTCACACTTTCCGACGTCGTGAAAATGTTTTCCCCATAATTTCCAGTGATATCAACGCACCATTATTCGCGAGCAAATGCCCAGAAAAGCAGGCGGAAATTATTTTCCTGAACTACCGCTAGTTTTGAAAGCCAGTTGATTTGTCGTATCGGAAGTTATCACAGGTATTTCTGACTTTTTTCATCCCGGAATGCATTCTGACGCATGGCAAAAGAAGCCGCATGCCTCATCTGAAACTCGCCTATTGTCATGGCAGTAAATGCTGAGCGCGACGGTGTTTCAGGCACTTAATGAGTGGTGTTCTCGGTGGGTGCGAGTAACTCCTACTGGATCAGACTTTGAATTCATTAGCTTAGCAGACCTTAAACATGGATTAAAATACTCTTGAGCAAAGGGAAAAGCTGAAAAAGCATAGTATTACCCCTTTATTAAAAATGTATTAATTAATTCTAATCAATAACAATGTATTTCCTTAGATATTCCTCATGCCGCAGCTCACTCATCTTTGAAACGGTTGCACAGTAAATTCCCTCGGGATAAATAAAGCTTCTTGAATCTTGAATCTTGAATCACTCATTACATTTTAATTAAATGTTACTTTATTTGTGTAGCCCTTAATCAAAGTTACAGTCTCGGGCTTAATAGGCTGTGGAGTGCGATAAATGAGGAGACAAGAGAGAGACACGTCGAGTCAGCTTTACTCTCCACTTCAATATAAAACTTCACATCAAACAAGAGTGAGGGCAAACGGACACCAGGTTAAACCGGAACTGCTATGACATAACCCTTTCCCTTGAAGGTACAATCCCTTGGTGAATGTAGTACTTAACTTAACTTAGTACTTAACTGTGTAGCAACTGCAGTAGCTGCTATCATGGCTGTAACACGGGGAATTGATTAGCCTAGCGATTGTGGTACTTACACTTGGTTCTATGAACATCCTTTCTGTACCGACAGCGATATATTGATGCACTTCTTATGACAAATGTACTTATTGTAAGTCGCTTTGGATAAAAGCGTCTGCTAAATGCCCTAAATGTAATTGTAAATGTAAATGAATGTCTCTTAATCGTACTTGTGGGTCACCACAAGGCCATATATTCATGACAACCCCCTTAGCCCTAGCCCTCTTAAAGGTTGGGTATGGAATTCTCTTTTTTGGCCATTTTTGAAAAATTACTTGAAATCATAATCATAACCCACTTACAGCCACTGAGTTAGAAGTACTGACATGAAAATTAAACAAGTCAATCATCTGTGGAGTGGGCAGGGCTCGAAAAACTTCAGCCAATGATTTCCAGACCCACAGAGTGGCATTGGACAGTAAGTACGTCAATCAAACGGTCGTACTGCACTCCCCCTCCCCGCGCAACCCCTTCATGCACGTACTCAAAGCTCGTGACCCAGAGCAAGCTTCTGTTTGTTGTTACCCTGCGGTAGCTACTGGAGCTAGCTAACTAGCTAATGGCTCGCTCTCGCGCATGTTCGCTCGTGCATGATGAGCATGATGACGAGCGGAGTCCAGGCATCCAATAACAGTCACCGCAATAGACCAGGCATCCAGACCAGATCATTGCACTCAACAACAGATCTAGTCAATGCGCACTGAGCATTAAAGGTCCCATGGCATGCTACTTTATGGATGCTTTAAAAAAGATATTAGTGGGCCCTTAACACAATATTTGAAAATATTCCCGAAATTCAGCCCTGGTGCAGAAATACAGCCTCTGCGGACCAGTTGCACATTGAGCTTTCCGCAAGTGCGCCGTTTCAGTGTCTGTAGCTTTAATGCAAAAGAGGAGGAGAACGGCGGTTCAAGGAAGAGGGTGGCCCCTGAAAAGCATGCGGCAACGGTACCATGCGCTCTGTTTACAGTGTATGTATCGCAATGGCGAGGCGCACACAGCCTTCGGCCGGGTTCTGTAAATATTCTGGAACACCCCGGGTGCTCCGCTGGGAGTTCTCGAGCTCTTTATCTCAAAAATATCATATTATAAATAGATATCTATATCATATAATATATGTTATCATGGCCAAAAACTGTGTGCGCCTCCAGTCGATTCCCAAACGACTGCGTCGGGTTCTCCAACGTCTTTGGTTCTTTCACTTCCACATCAATCTGAAGTAGACCGAACCGCGACATGGAGGAGAAAGGGTATGTTGCCCGCGATTGTCTCCCGCCGGAGCCCCGCTGTTGAGGCACCACCGCCTCGGAAGCGGGCAGCGTGCCTCGCGGCGGTTGTGCCTCGTGGCGATGGTGCCTCGTGGCGATGGTGCCTCGTGGCGGTGGTGCCTCGTGGCGGTGGTGCCTCGTGGCACCACCGCCACGAGGCACCACCGCCCTTTCTCCTTCATTTAGTGGTTCATGCACTTCAAGGAGGTAAAGCCCAAGTTCTTTTCCCCCAATTCCTTCTCAACCATGGCTGAGATAACACCCGCTACAAGTCTCATTGTGGAAATACCAGAGACGTCAGAGAGAACAGAGGCGCTGTTCTGTCTGGCGCACCTTAGCATATGTGTCTATTTCCTAGCCAGCGGAACCTAGTTTATGACAAAAATCCAACAATTTATGGCATCAAGTGAGCTATTGTTTGGAGTATAGAATATTGCCTTATTTAACATGTACATGTTCATGAATAAAAAAAGGTTATGAGCATGCATGTTACAAAAAATAAATAATGGCCAAAGGCCATGAAAGTTCATGAAAGGTGTGAAAGGGTCTTTGTGTGGTAGATGAGGAAGCAAAAGTGGTAGATGAGGAAGCAAAAAACAAAAAGGGGAATCTGGGGAATGTGTCCCAAATTCATACGAGAACGCGCAAAGGAAAAAAAAAGGCTTGTAGAAAGAAAGGTCCATTCAGTTCCACAATCTACAGTTGTTTATTAAATTAATATCCATATGTAAGATAAATGAAAGGAATATAAAATACATATTTAATGTTAGGAAAAATAAACAAAAATATGGGAACAAAAGTGTGCTATAATAGATTATGGGCAGCCAAAGTGCTTCTTGCAAAGGAACTGTCGTTTTGGTATTATCTTAAAATTATTAAAACAATTAAGGTAAGGATAGGATTAATCCTTACCGTTATGACATACAGTTGGAGGAGTTGGAGGGTTATGAAATTCAGTTATGGTTAGGACATATGCGTTTAATATAATATGTGAATAACCTCATCCAGACTATTTGAACTATGACAAGTAACAGCAACAACAGCAACAGCTACAGAATGCTGCACACAGGATCCACGATCCTCCAGCGACCAACACACGGCCCAATAAATTTGGATTCAATAGTTTTAGATTCTAGCACCTCTGGGGGCCAAACGAAAAACAAAAGAGGTAGGTTTTCAGCATTGATTTGACTATCTCTGCAGAATCAGCTTCCCTGATTACAGGTGGCAGAATGTTCCCTAGATTGGATGCTCAATAGGAGAATGCTCTGTTTCCTGCTGAAGGCCAGCTCCTGAAAACCAGAGGAGCCGAAGGACTAAAAGGAATAATAAGGTCCTTCCGATAGGATGTTGTTTATTAGCAGTAGCAGCATGCAATCTGATCTGGCAGTTATTGGGAGCCAGTTGTGAGCTCAAATGCATGTCTGTCTGTCTGTCTGTCTGTCTGTCTGTCTGTCTGTCTGTCTGTCTGTCTGTCTGTCTGTCTGTCTGTCTGTCTGTCTGTCTGTCTGTCTGCCTGCCTGCCTGCCTGCCTGTCTGTCTGTCTCTCACCTCAGTAGTCTGGTCTGTGTTGTTGTCTGTCTGTCTGTCTGTCTCTCACCTCTGTGTTGTGGTCTGTCTGTCTGTCTGTCTCTCACCTCTGTGTTGTGGTCTGTCTGTCTCTGTCTCTCACCTCTGTGTTGTGGTCTGTCTGTCTGTCTGTCTGTCTGTCTGTCTGTCTGTCTGTCTGTCTGTCTGTCTGTCTGTCTGTCTGTCTGTCTCTCACCTATGTGTTGTGGTCTGTCTGTCTCTGTCTCTCACCTCTGTGTTGTGGTCTGTCGGCCCGTCTATCTCTTAGTGTTGCTATCTGTTTGTCAGTTAGTGTGTCTGTCTCTCATCTCTTTGTTGTGGTCTGTCTAAGTCAGTATGTCTGTCTCTCCTCTCTGTGTTGTGGTCTGTCTGTCTGGTAGTCTTTCCGGCTCTCACCTCTGTGTCGTGGTCTATCTGTCTGTTTGGCTCTCACCTCTGTGTTGTGGTCTGTCTGTCAGTCTGTGTGTCTGATTCTCACCTCTGTGTTGCTGTCTGTTTGGTCCCTCAGGTCTAAGAAGGCCTGTAGCTCCGTGTCTGACTCCCTCCTGGAGCAGCTGGACGCTGTAGGGTCGGGCCGCGGCTCCCTCCCTTGGAAGGGATCTGGGGACGGACTCTGGGATGGTTGCGACCCCAAGACGCCCTCCTTAGCCGGGTCGCTGGAGTCACTGGATGCAGGCTCTGGTGTTTTGGCTGCCTTTGTCTTCCTCATACTGGGAATAAATAAGTGTAAGAGTTGTCATGATGACAAGCACAGTCGAACACCAGATGATTCTGAACAAGGATGGCGGCAAAGTTATCACAATTAAAATAAAACATTTATTCAAATAAAATGTGCGTATAAATATAACTATTTGCTATTATAGTTAATACAAAAAGTATAATTTAATAACAAAATTAAAAGAATTCTGTAAACCATAATACCAGCGACTGAAGCATGTTCAGCCTATACTATACATTATTATCTACTCTGGTTTCTGTCAGTAAAATTTTGTCATCCACTCACTGACAGTCGTAGCGTAGGCATATGTAACGTACCGTAGAATAGCGTGGTTCTCGCCTCTGTGGTGCTGCATGTTTTGAGGAAAGCAGCACACGGTGTACCCAGCACCCATCAGGGCAAACTAAAAGCTTTATAGACTATATCATGTCAAGACAGCCCATCGATGGCCATACCTAGCTAACAAGGCTAGCGACAAGGTTTTCATACCCTAGCTGTTTCTAAATAAAAGTAATTTAATAACTTGTATTGCACGCCCCTTATCTCTCTAAACCCCCCCTTCTCTCTCTCTCTCTCTGTCTCTGTCTCTCTCTTTCTCGCTTACTCTCTCTCTCTTTCTCTCTTTCTCTCACTGATTCTCTCTTTCTTTCTGACTCTCTTTTTTTCTTTCTGACTCTCTTTTTCTCGCTTACTCTCTCTATCTTTCTCTATCTCTTTCTCCCACTGATTCGCTCTTTCTCTCAGTCTCTCTCTTTCTCTCACTCTTTCTCTTATTTCTATCTCTCTTTCTCACACAAATTGTCTTTCTCTGATCTGTCCTCCTCTCTCCTGTATGAAGGATTCTCCCTCCCTCTCTCCCCCTCTATCTCTATCTCCCACTCTATCTCTTACTCCCTCTCTATCCCCTCCCTCACTATCTCTATTATATTATGGTTGTGGTATAGTCTGACTGTCAGCAGAGTTAAAGAGAGCAAGAGAGAGTGAAAGAGAGAGACAGAGAAAGAGAGACAGAGATAGAGAGAGAGAATGAATACTTCATTCTTTCACCCAGAGGAGGACATTCCTTGAGTTTGTGTGTGTGTGCGTTGTTCTGTAGACTGCTACTGTTAGGGGGTACGGAACGTGGAGACCCAAGCGCAGACACAGGCAGAGACGAGGTAAAGGGAACGGGGTTTATTGGAATGTAGAAGCGTCAGACAGGCGGGGAGTCAGGAACCAGAAGGAGCGTCGGAACAGGCGGTGAGTCGGGAACCAGGAGGAGCGTCGGAACAGGCGGAGAGTCGGGAACCAGGAGGAGCGTCAGAACAGGCGGGGGATCAGGAACCAGGAGGAGCGTCAGAACAGGCGGGGGATCAGGAACCGGGAGGAGAGTCCGACAGGCAGGGGTTCGATAACGGGCAAGCAGGGCGTAGGCAGGCGGGTAGTCAGGCAAGCAGGTGTTCGGCGAGAGTACTGAGAAAGGAAGGAGAGTGTTACCACGGGGACAGACTGTAGGAAAGCTCGAGAATACTAGTTGGACCGATACTGACTGTGCAGGAGTAACGACGAACTGGCGCCGACTGGCAGGAGATCTCCGACTGAAGAAGGAACTGGTGATGAGCTGACAGCACACAGGTGTGGAAGGAGAAGAACCACCGACGCCAAGTGGCCACTAGGTGGAGGTAGTGGACCGCGTAGCAGGACGCTGCGTGACAGTACCCCCCCCTCTACGGACGCCTCTCGGCGGACGCTCAACACCAGCAGGATGATCTCGGTGGAAGTCCCGGACGAGCGAGGCATCCAGGATATTCTTCCGGGGAACCCAAGAGCGCTCCTCGGGACCGTACCCCTCCCAGTCGACGAGGTACTGATGCCCCCGCCCGCGGCGCCAAACCTCCAGGAGGCGACGGACCGTCCACGCCGGATGGTTGTCAATAACCCGGGGTGGAGGTAGGGGCGGGGCAGGAGGAGACAACGGGCTGGAGGAGACGGGCTTGACCTGGGACACATGGAAGGTCGGATGTATACGGAGGGATGGGGGAAGCCGGAGACGAACGGCACAGGGGTTGATGATAGCCTCAATCTCAAAAGGTCCAATGAACCGGGGGGAGATTTTAGGAGAGATTCCCTTCAAGGGAAGATCCTTCGCCCGAAGCCAAACCCTCTGGCCGGGGGCGTACAGGGGTGCAGGTAGGCGGCGCCTATTGGCCTGTAGTTGGGAGAGGGAGGATGCGCGGACCAGCGCAGCGCGTGTACGCTTCCAAGTACGCCGGCACCTGCGCATGTGGGCCTGGACAGACGGGACTGAAATCTCCTCCTCCAGCTCGGGGAACAGGGTTGGTTGATAACCAAGCGAGGCCATGAACGGGGATAAACCGGAGGACGCGTTGACCAGCGTGTTGTGGGCGTACTCGACCCAGGGGAGCTGAGAGTTCCAGGATGAGGGGTTGGCGTGAGAGATACAGCGGAGAGCTGCCTCCATCTCCTGGTTGACCCGCTCTGACTGTCCGTTGGACTGGGGGTGGAATCCGGAGGAAAGGCTGGGTGTGGCCCCTAGCGCAGCGCAAAACGCGTGCCACACCTGAGAGGTGAACTGAGGACCCCTGTCCGAGACGATGTCCACCGGAATGCCGTGAAGGCGGAAAACGTGCTGGACCAGGAGGTCCGCGGTCTCCCTTGAAGAGGGGAGCTTGGGGAGCGCGATGAAGTGTGCGCCCTTGGAGAAGCGGTCTATCACGGTGAGGATGGTGGTGTTACCCTCGGACGTGGGCAGACCGGTGACGAAGTCCAGGGCGATGTGAGACCACGGTCGACTAGGAATGGGTAGAGGTCGCAGCAGACCGGAGCGGGAACGAGTAGACGTCTTATTCCGGGCGCAGGTTGCGCATGCTGCAATGAACGCGCGGACGTCCGCATCCATGGACGACTACCAAAAACGCCAGCGTATGAAGTCCAGTGTGCGGGTGATTCCTGGGTGACAGGTAAGCCTGGAGGAGTGAGCCCAGAGCAGAACCCTTGACCGTACGGCGTCTGGAACGAACAAGCGATTCGGAGGACCGGTACCGGGGTATGGCTGCTGACTCTGTGCCCGGCGCACCGCGGACTCAATCTCCCAGGTAAGAGTAGCGATCAGGCAAGCGGGGGGCAGGATGTTCTCGGGGTCGGAACAGCGATCCTCGGGGGAGTGCAGGCGGGACAGGGCATCCGGCTTCCCATTCTGGGAACCGGGACGGTAGGTGAGGGAGAAATTGAATCGCCCAAAGAACAAGGCCCACCTGGCCTGCCGGGAATTCAGTCTCTTGGCCGACTGAATGTACGCCAAGTTACGGTGGTCGGTCCAAACAATAAAGGGCTGGTCTGCACCCTCCAGCCAATGCCGCCACTCCTCCAACGCGAGCTTGACGGCCAGAAGCTCGCAGTTCCCGACATCATAGTTCCTCTCTGACGGAGACAGCCGGCGGGAGAAGAAGGCGCAGGGGTGGAGCTTGTGGTCAGAGGGAGAACGCTGGGAGAGGACCGCGCCCACTCCGGTGTCAGAAGCGTCGGCCTCCAGTACGAACTGAAGAGCGGGATAAGGCTGCACCAGGATGGGCGCAGAAACGAAGCGGAGCTTCAGGCTCCGAAATGCGGTCTCAGCCTCCGGAGACCACGAAAAGGGGATCTTAATGGAGGTCAAGGCCGTGAGTGGTGCCGCGACTTGACTATAGCCTCGTATGAACCGACTATAAAAGTTGGCGAATCCCAAGAACTGCTGCAATCTCTTGCGGGTTGGGGGGGAGGGCCACTCGGCCACCGCAGAGACCTTGGAGGGGTCCATGCTGATTTGGCCCTGACCGATTATATATACCAGGAAGGAGACGGATGGCACGCGGAAGACGCACTTCTCCGCCTTGACATATAGACGGTTCTCGAGCAGTCGCTGTAGGACCTGCCGGACGTGTACCCGGTGCTCCTCCACAGAACTCGAGAAGATCAAGATGTCGTCTATGTACACGAACACGGAGCGGTTCAGCATGTCCCGGAGGACATCGTTGACTAGGGACTGAAAAACAGCGGGGGCGTTGGAAAGACCGAAGGGCATGACCAGGTACTCAAAGTGACCCAAAGGAGTGTTGAACGCGGTCTTCCATTCATCTCCCTCCCGGATGCGAACCAAATGGTAAGCGTTGCGAAGATCTAGTTTAGTGAAGACCATGGCTCCGTGGAGGGGGACGAAGGCGGAACTAATGAGGGGCAAGGGATACTTGTTCTTCACCGTGATGTTATTCAACCCCCGGTAGTCGATGCAGGGACGAAGTGTGCCATCCTTCTTCCCCACAAAGAAGAACCCTGCTCCAACCGGTGAAGAGGATGGGCGGATGATCCCAGCAGAAAGAGATTCCCCAATGTACTTCTCCATCGACTCACGCTCGGGCCGAGAGAGATTGAACAGACGACTCCCTGGGAGGGGAGCCCCGGAAAGGAGGTCGATGGAGCAGTCATAAGGGCGGTGGGGGGGCAGGGACAAGGCGTGGGACTTGCTAAACACCTCCCCGAGGTCGTGATATTCCTCCGGAACAGGGAATAGGTTAGGAGGCGTGGGGGCCGGCTCGAGCTCTGGTGCTCGAGGTGACTGAGCGGACCGTAAACACTGGGACAGGCAGTGGGTACTCCAGGACATCACGCGACCGGTTCCCCAATCGATCCGGGGGTTGTGAGTCTTCAGCCAGGGGTAACCCAAAACGACCGGGGAGAAGGGGCTGGTAATCACCATAAAGGAAATGGACTCGTGGTGATTCCCGGAAACGAGTAGGTCTACCGGAACGGTACGGGGCTCCACCCGCGTGAGTGTCCTCCCGTCTAGTGCCTGGGTCTCGATGGGGGAATCCAGCGGAACCGTGTCAATCTTCCATCGCAGGACCAACTCCCGATCAATGAAACTCTCGTCGGCCCCAGAGTCCAGGAGGATAGAGAGCGGGAGGACCTGATCCTGCCACAGGAGGACAGCCTCCAGGAGGGGACGGGAGACCGAGGGGTTACGGGAGCGGCTCGCCAGGATCCCTCGGCTTACTGGCAAGCCCGATCTTTTCCCGAAAGCGAGGGACAGCCAGACCGGAGGTGGCCCAAAAGACCACAGTAGAGGCAGGAACCGGAGCGCATACGGCGTTCCCTCTCCGCGGGGGAGAGATTTGTGCGTCCGATCTGCATAGGCTCGGGGGAGTGTCCCCGCTCGCGGCGAGGTGGAGCGGAGAACGAAGCGGAAGGCCGAGCTGTTGCGTGCGGCTCGAACCCGTGCGAGACTGGGCGTGAACCTCTCTCCCTGCGGCGTTCGCTCAACCGATTGTCGAGCCGAATAGAGAGGGCGATCAGCTCGTCCAGATCCGTGGATTCCTCCCGGGAAGTAAGCTGGTCCTTGATGTCATCAGATAGAGCGTTTAGGAAAACCCCCTGCAGGGCCTCCCCGTTCCAGCCGCTCTCAGCCGCCAGGGTGCGGAACTCCACAGCGAAGGAGGCGACGCTGCGGGATCCCTGACGGAGATGTAGAAGGCGCTGAGACGCCTCCTTTCCCCGGACCGGGTGATCGAAAACCATCCGCATCTCCGCGGTAAAGGCGGAATAGTCTCTACAAACCGCGGAACCACGTTCCCACACGGCAGTAGCCCAAGCGAGCGCCTCGCCTCGCAGGGAACCGATGAGGTAGGCGATCCGTGACCCGTCGGTGGGGTAGGTCAGAGGCTGTAGTTCGAAGACCAACAAACACTGGAGAAGGAAGGACCGGCAGGATCCCAGGTCCCCCTCATAGCGTTCTGGGGCAGGAATGTACGGCTCCCGGGACGAAGCCGATGGACCCGGAACAGCGACGGATGGATCCGGCGAGACGGCGTGCAGTGACTGTACAGCCACGGCCAGCTCACGAAGGTTGGAGGTAATCTCCTGCAGGGTTTGGTCGTGCTGACCCAGGAGAGTTCCTTGATGGGAGATCCTCTGGCGGAGTGACTCTGCGTCCGCTGGGTCCATGTTTAGGCCAGTTCGTACTGTTAGGGGGTACGGAACGTGGAGACCCAAGCGCAGACACAGGCAGAGACGAGGTAAAGGGAACGGGGTTTATTGGAATGTAGAAGCGTCAGACAGGCGGGGAGTCAGGAACCAGAAGGAGCGTCGGAACAGGCGGAGAGTCGGGAACCAGGAGGAGCGTCAGAACAGGCGGGGGATCAGGAACCAGGAGGAGCGTCAGAACAGGCGGGGGATCAGGAACCGGGAGGAGAGTCCGACAGGCAGGGGTTCGATAACGGGCAAGCAGGGCGTAGGCAGGCGGGTAGTCAGGCAAGCAGGTGTTCGGCGACCGGAGAGTACTGAGAAAGGAAGGAGAGTGTTACCACGGGGACAGACTGTAGGAAAGCTCGAGAATACTAGTTGGACCGATACTGACTGTGCAGGAGTAACGACGAACTGGCGCCGACTGGCAGGAGATCTCTGACTGAAGAAGGAACTGGTGATGAGCTGACAGCACACAGGTGTGGAAGGAGAAGAACCACCGACGCCAAGTGGCCACTAGGTGGAGGTAGTGGACCGCGTAGCAGGACGCTGCGTGACAGCTACTGTAACATTGCACGCTACTCTACATTTTGCAGATCTTGCATTATATATATTTTAACTTGAACTTCTAATGGTCTGGGACTCTGATAATTCTACTACTACTATTAATACTAATACTACTTCTAATAATACTACAACCACTACTACAAACTAATAATAAATAATGCCTTTGCAGTGATGGAATATAGTTCTAAAAGATTGAATCATGGCCGTTTTATGCTTATAAAAACATCACATTCTTCAACCTAATTAATAGTCAGATTGCTAGGTCCCTCTCAAACAATACGAGTTATGTATCAAGGCAAACAACATATATTGACATTTCCAGACCAAACAACCTATAATTCCATCCATGAGTTACATTCTTAGGGACCGGGAAATCTGAGTATATTTTAATGCACTTTGAGAATCATATGCAACCCTACTATCAAAGACATTATGTTTATATGTTTGTTCACTGTCACATTGACATTGACTGCCACACCATAATTTACAAGGCAAAGTGTGGTGAGATAATAAAATGGTAATAAATCAACTTGTGCTTGTAAAGAGGCCGGTTATCATTAAAGCTCCTGTACATGACAGAGGTCGCCGGTCTCAGTGAACAGCAGTGATCTGCCAACACGGTCGCTTTTGTCCAATCGTCTGTAGAAGTACCAAATACAGTGGCAGAGTAATGCCTTCCTCTGGGCTGCTGGTGTTCCTGCTGGTGCTTCATGCCAACTTAAAGTTCAGGTGAGTCCTTCAGCTTTATATTCACCAGAGGCATTTACATTTATGGAGAGAAAGACCCTTTATAGAGTGCTTTGGTTTGTGGATGTCAATCGTTCTGTTACCTAGTTGTTAACAAGTGAATGCATCAAGACCAATATGTTCTTCGATCTCCTCTCAATACTTATTTCCTCATGTCATGTTACATTAGGGTTATTAATATTCATGGTCTGCCAAAGTTCATATGACTCCAATAAATAGTTGGACCAAAGTCAAAACTGAAGTAGGCCTACCTTGATGTGGTTTTCAGCCTTTTCATTACGAGGAATACCATGACGAATATAAGAATTATGCTATGTAAAAACGTTGTAATCTTTTACATTTTATAAAATGTTTAATTAAAGCAACATTAATGTTTTCTGTTCTGCTACATTTAAATATCTCATTTAAAGATTAACCACACGTGATATGTTTAATAATAATGTGAACTTTCTGTTTGGAGACAGTTTGTCGCTGGGAGTTTCAGAGAAGTTATGGAATTACAACTACACCAGATATCATCCTATGGATGAGGTAAGAAATACCTTTAGCATGTTAAACAGCCGGTAAGGTACACCTGATACCACACTATAGAACATGTAACGTACACCTGGTCAACTATAGAACAGGTAAGGTACATCTGGTACCACACTATAGAACAGGTAAGGTACACATGGTACCACACTATAGAACAGGTAAGGTACATCTGGTACCACACTATAGAACATGTAACGTACACCTGGTAAACTATAGAACAGGTAACGTACACCTGGTACCACACTATAGAACAGCTAAGGTACACCTGGTACCACACTATAGAACATGTAACGTACACCTGGTCAACTGTAGAACAGGTAAGGTACATCTGGTACCACACTATAGAACAGGTAAGGTACATCTGGTACCACACTATAGAACAGGTAAGGTACATCTGGTACCACACTTTAGAACAGGTAAGGTACACATGGTACCACACTATAGAACAGGTAAGGTACACATGGTACCACACTATCGAACAGGTAAGGTACATCTGGTACCACACTATAGAACAGGTAAGGTACATCTGGTACCACACTTTAGAACAGGTAAGGTACACATGGTACCACACTATAGAACAGGTAAGGTACATCTGGTACCACACTATAGAACAGGTAAGGTACATCTGGTACCACACTTTAGAACAGGTAAGGTACACATGGTACCACACTATAGAACAGGTAAGGTACATCTGGTACCACACTATAGAACAGGTAAGGTACACCTGGTACCACACTATAGAACAGGTAAGGTACATCTGGTACCACAATATAGAAGAAGATCTCTATCTCTCTCTCTCTTTCTCACTCTCGCTCTATGTCTCTCTGTAGATCTCCAGTTGGATGGACAGTGTGGTGGAGCAGAACCCTAAGCTGGTGACCTCCCTCGTCTACGGCCAGACTTTCGAGAAGAGAGACATTAAGCTACTCAAGGTTTGTTGTTCAAATACAGCTTGAATCACAGTCGGAAGGTACTGAAGTTAATGAGAAAGTCCCTAAAATCACCACCAGGTCTGAAGTTGATCAGCCATTTGAAAATTCAATAAACTACTGACATCACAAGAGTGAGTTTCCACCCAGATTTGAATAGGAAAGATAGATCAGTGTACCGGCCTACCAGTTGGTACAGCCCTCAGGGAGGAGGCCGGGTAGTTGATGCAACCGTCACACATCTGGGTGGCGCTCCCACCTGTTATGTCGCTAGTGGTTGGATCATGAGTGTGCTTTTAGTGGTTGTGCGAATGAGGCTCTGGTCTCTCCAGTTTGGTCTGCCGGATCCCGGGGGTCTGGAGAAGAAGGCGGTGTGGGTGGACTGTGGGATCCACGCCAGAGAGTGGATCGCTCCAGCCTTCTGCCAGTGGTTTGTCAAAGAGGTACCCATGCAGGGAGCACAACCAAACAGTGGTTCAGCATACAAACCAAGATACACAACATATATACACACTAGCGGGGGCAGGCCAGGTCTTCTAGTAGTTGACTTCAAGCAGAAAGGTTCAGGGTTTGAACTCCAATGTTCCTGAATGACAAGCATCTGACATTTACTGTTAGTAACCTGGGTTAAATCCATCTGCTAAATGACTATATAGCCAACTGCAAATACTGAATACAGCAGACACACACAATTCTGCGTACATACAAATGCATAGATACAGTCCTCACACATGCTTTTTCTGTTTACAGTGGTGAATCATTGTAATATTAATAAGGTCTCCTCCTCAGATTTTACAGTCCTACAACGAAAGTGACGTGAGGCTGACCAAGTTTCTGCAGAAGATTGACCTCTATGTGACCCCTGTGCTCAATGTGGACGGATACATGTTCTCCTGGACCAATCAGAGCGTGAGTTTCACAATGAGACACAAATAGGATTTTACTAATACAGGGTTAAATTAATTTATCGCATGACCAAGGATCCATTTGTGTGTGTGTGTGTGTCTGTGTTTGTGTGTGTGTGTCTGTGTTTGTGTGTGTAGACTCGTCTGTGGAGGAAGTCCAGGTCCCTCCCTCCTCAAGGATGTACTTGCCACGGCGTCGACCTTAACCGAAATTTCAATGCAAACTGGGGGAGTAAGTAGTAAAGTTACTATAATGTGGACAATAAAGTGGATATAATACGTATAAATACACTTCAATACATTGTGCTTGGTTATTTAATTATAACTGAAGCAACCATAAGCCATGCACTATTAGCAAAGTTGTTGTACTTTACTTTGCTGAAATAATCAATTCAAATTATCTCACCATCCATATATCCATCCATCCATCCTGCTTCAATTGCTACCCTAATCACGGTTGCTGTGGCAACACCCTGTTGCCACAGCAACCGTGATTAGGGTGGCAATTGGTGTAACGTAGAGTAGTCCAATATTGGGTGTAGCCAGGTTTGTAGTATGTATTCAGGTGTAGAGCTGTATGTCAGATAATGTGTGGTCCATTCTGTTGGAAAAACTCTTTTTGAATAAAGTTTGACTGATGGTTGACGGACGATGCTCTGTTTCCAGCGGTGGGTGTGTCAACTGACTGCTGTTCCAACACGTACTGTGGCGTGTCTCCAGCCTCTGAACCCGAGGCCAAGGCAGTGACGGACTTTGTTGGTGAGTATTTAAAGTCGTTATATAATGGCCCCAGGTGTGACTGTGATTAGCCATTACAAGACCTTTGAAAATCCCCCTTTTCCAATGTGCCATAATGTCAGCCCATTAATACAATGACTGGACTGGAGCAACAGGTGTCTGCAGGATAAACCTCACTCCTCACGCCTTAAGATCGTTCTCACCGCTGACCTGGATGGCTGCGTTCAAGTAAAAGCGTCTCCGAGACCTAGGGTACCCGGTTTGAGCCCCTAGTGCTTAGTGGGGGTGCCATTGGAGAACCGTTACATACTGATCCATATACTTATATCACCTATCTTTGTATGTTAGCCCTAAAATAGTTATACAATACAATAGCATGTTAGTTACAAACTCTAGCTAATCGTGTATGCTCTCTCTTTCTCTATTTAAGGTTCTAGGGTGGATCAGTTCTTGATCTCTCTTTCTCTATTTCAGGTACTAGGGTGGATCAGTTCTTGTGCTACCTGACCATCCACTCCTCTGGTCAGCTGATCCTCCTGCCTTATGGACACCCCCAGATAACAGCCCCCAACTACGAAGAGCTGGTCTGTCTGTGTGTGCGCGTGTGTGTGTGTGCGTTGGTGTGTGTGTGTGTGTGTGTGTGTGTGTGTGTGTGTGTGTGTGTGTGTGTGTGTGCGTGCGTGCGTGCGTGCGTGCGTGCGTGCGTGCGTGCGTGCGTGCGTGCGTGCGTGCGTGTGTGGTGAAGGAGATCTTTATGCATGTGCGTGTGTGTATATTTTGGTGTGTGGTGTGTCTATTGTAGAAGCAGATTGTAGTAATACTGTACTACAGTAAGTTGTAGTAACATGTTGCAGTGATACTGTGTACTGTGTTGGTGGACCCAGGTGTCAGTGGGCAAGGCAGCAGCCTCTGAGATGAAGAAGTTATACGGAATGGAGTACAGGGTTGGAACCTCTCCACAAATACTGTGTAAGAACAAACACAAACCCGCACACACACACAGACACACAGTATTTTCGCCCCTTCCCAAAAGTTCTCCAACGGAAGGTTCCAAGATGGATATGCAGTCGCAAATGTGAATCAATCCATCTGGCGGAGTCAGATTAGCCCCACGAACACACACATTGATTCGCATTTGCTCACTATAGCCGTCTGGGAACCTTCCGTTGGAGAAATTTTGGGAATGAACGAAAATACTGGTTAGCTGATTGGATAAACCATCTGTCTATCACCACCTATGTTGGTGATAGACGGGCCAAATCAACCAATCAGATCAACGGAAGCCGCCATGTTGTTTTTAGACTTAACAGCATGCTTAACAGTCGCTTCTCGTTGCGTCACAGCTAAACCCACCTCAAAACCAACGCTGATTGGCCGGTCATTTAGCGGTCAGCTCCAAAATTTCTCCATCGAAGGTTACCAGACTGATCTGCGAGTAAATACAATGGCGCTCGCGAGATCAGGATGGTTTCACGAGGCTAGTGTGGGGCACAAACACAGAAGATAACAAAGTATACTTATTAACACAGCAATAAACAACGTGTTAATAAGTAAATCCAAGGCCATCTGCCTCGTTCCCACACTCACTGCAGCTAAACTCCTGCTGTTCATTCCTCTCACCAGCTCCTCCGTATTCGATAACTACTCCTCCTCCTCCTCCTCATCCTCCACCCCCTCCTTCTACCCTCTTCTTCCTTCCCTCCTGCCCTCCTTCCCTCTCTTCCTCCCCTCCTTCATTCTCCTCCTCCTACACCTCCTGTCCTCCTCTCCCTTCCTCCATTCTCTTCTCTCCTCCGTATCCTCCTCTCTGTTTCACCCCCTCCTCCTCTCTCCTCTGCTCTGATCAGATGCTAACTCCGGGTCCAGTAGAGACTGGGCTAGGCTGCTGGGTATTCCCTTCTCCTACACCTTTGAGCTGAGGGACAAAGGTGAGCCTGAACACCAAGTACATAACACACCACGTCCACTAAGGTAAATGCAGCCATGCAGGAATACCGGGAAACGTATACGTTGAAATCTATTTACCGTTAAATCTATAATATAAAGTATATTTATATCTCAATTTATTTCTATTTATACAAGCCATTTGTAACAATTTCCATGCCACACTCCAACTAGGTGTGTTTTACTGGGCTCCTCCATAACAAGGACGCAGGGTGGTGGTGTTTGAACTGGTTTATTGCGTACTTTGAGACAAATTATACTGAGAAGGAGGTGTAGCATGATGCCATGCAGGAGAGTGTGTGTGGTGACCGCTGGTTAACCTGTGAGCTTTGATCTGATCAGTCAATGCACAACAGGTGTGCAGCCTCTCCCGGCCCAAGTCCAATCAGTCTGACTCGGGTCAGGTGAGGCTGCTTAAACCAGCCATCAATCCACACACACTCCACCACACCATTGTTTTGTTCTTTTTGTTCTTTTTTCTTGAGAAAAACTGATACTGGTAGAAAGGACTTTTACAGCATACTACAAAGTAATGATTTTGTCGAAATAGAAACTTATAATTCTGTGAATATTTACCACTTATTCTAAATATCACATTCAAATGAAATAGAGTTACTGATGATCCAGTTTGAGTATATTTTCGATTTAAAGATCTCTCTTTGTGTCTGATAAGATAAAATTATATAAGCTGTAGACTGGAAATATGGTTGTTTTTAAACGTCTTCTTCATTCTGATAATCCAGAGTTTAAACAGCTTTGCTTGGTTCTGATATTCCATGTTCATTTTTGAACATCTGTGTGTGTGTGTGTGTGTGTGTGTGTGTGTGTGTGTGTGTGTGTGTGTGTGTGTGTGTGTGTGTGTCTGTGTGTGTGTGTGTGTGTGTGTGTGTGTGTGTGTGTGTGTGTGTGTGTGTGTGTGTGTGTGTGCGGATAACCTCTTCCAGGGGAGTTTGGCCACCTGCTCCCAGAGGATCAGATCAAGCCCGCCTGTGAGGAGGCCTACGTGGGGGTCACCTCCATCCTCTCCTACGTGTACGACAATAACTTCCCTAACGACAAACTGCCCACCGCCGCCGCCACCGCCTGCGTGCACGTCACTGGGCTCATCGTCATGACGACACTGGCTACACTCCTCGTTACGTTGGGATCTGTGTGAGACGGTTTTGAATCGAAATCGTGTTTGGAATCTGTAATCGGAATCACAATGTGTATTATTGCTGAGTTGGTTTACCCATACATGGAATTTGGGTACATGTTAGTGCAAGGAAAAAGTACAAAGTAAAGATAATGTAACTGTATGGTAATTGTAATTGTAAAATAATAATAAAATATTGTGGGTGAGTGGGCGTATCAAAGTATCAAAGTATCAAGTAATCAAAGAATAAGTACAATAGGATGATCTGTCTTTCTCCCATTTCTCCCAAATGCTCATATCAGTGCGATATTTAAGCATGAAATATTTCAACCGTATTAATACCTAACACCATCTAGTGGAGATTATTTTTTCTCTGATTAAGACTTTCAAGATCAAAGTCGATCATTGGCACTGATAATTATTATCTGGAATATGATTGTTTATTTATTGTCCTTATCATGTAAACTATTTATAACAGCTCAAATCCATGCCATTCATTAATAGATTCTAACATTGCATAAACATTTGATTACTTCTTGTAGCTTATGGAAATAAAATATGTTCCAAAACAAATGAAAAAAAAACTAGCGCCGTTTCCTTACAGCAGGGGGCGCTGATGCTCCACCTTTCCTGACGTGAGAGTCGCTACTCTTGGTTGAATATTACTTTCTCACACCAAGTGCTATTTCTAACGAGAAACACCAGCCTTCATCCATGGAAACTAAACTAGTTCAATTACATTGAAATGTTAATTGTGAGATGACCTAGTGCTCCACGTCTTGCAGGAATAAAGTGAGTAAATTACAGTCTCCCTATATTCCTCTCTGAGTAAATTAAGCCCAGTTCAGGCAATGTGTCAAATGAAATGTAATAAACAACTTATTTTATCCTTATTAGCCTACATCCAACTATACATTTTAGCCGAATTCATTCATAACAAAAATAACAGCATTTCAAAATTACTGACATTATGTTTAAAAGTTCCTTTACAAATCTAAGTCCTCTTGGCTGTCTGGATAAAGGCTCAGATTGATGATGTACAACACAAATCCGTTGGTTGATAGTGATGCAGGAAGCAGCCAAGAGGAGCTCTATCCCCTTTCTCACTTTCTTTACACACAAACACACACACACACACACACACACACACACACACACACACACACACACACACACACACACACACACACACACACACACACACACACACACATACACACACACACTCTTTCTCTTATTGTGTTAATCTTTGCTCCATTGTTGTATCTTATCTCCTACTGATTTCTCTCTCTTCCTCTCTCTCTTTCTCTCTCTCTCTCTCTCTCTCTCTCTCTCTCTCTCTCTCTCTCTCTCTCTCTCTCTCTCTCTCTCTCTCTCTCTCTCTCTCTCTCTCTCTCTCTCTCTCTCTCACTCTCTCTCTCACTCTCTCTGCTATTGACAGTGACATTGACTTAATGCAGCTGCATAACTTATGTGGGGTTGAATGATGGAACAGGGAATGGACTGTTCCCCTAAGCTGTGTGTGTGTGTGTGTGTGTGTGTGTGTGTGTGTGTGTGTGTGTGTGTGTGTGTGTGTGTGTGTGTGTGTGTGTGTGTGTGTGTGTGTGTGTGTGTGTGTGTGTGTGTGTGTGTGTGTGAATAATGTATGGGACTGGCGGGGGAAAGAGTGATATTTCAGCCCACATAAAAACCTCAACTGGACAAAAGAGAGGAAGGGACAGGTCATTAGGGAACCGGGAGAATGAACACACACACACACACACACACACACACACACACACACACACACACACACACACACACACACACACACACACACACACACACATATATGCACAACATGTTGGCATGCCTATTCCATCCCATCAAAAACAATATATATTTATTGCCTGATCTCTTACTCGCATACAAATAACAGGCACACACACACACACACACGCACACACACACACAAACCGTACATACACTAACATGTGCACTATATTGCTCTTTCTCCCACGCACAGACACACAATAAAACTGCAAGAGTGCCGCAGATTGAAATTGATTTCAATTCACAAAGCCGAA